>NW_025109399.1:0-4065 GCF_011392965.1 Frieseomelitta varia
GCACAAATATAGTACAAATACTAGTAACGAAGCAATAAAATAATAATATAAAATGAAAATAATACAATAATCGAAATTGATGAAATGAGAGTAATACGTACAAACACTAGTAATAAAATGATACAAAGTACAAATGCTGGTCATTAAGTATTGCCATACACAAACAGTTATAGTACAAATACTAGTAACGAAACAGTAAAACAATAATATAAAATGAAAATAATAGCACGATAATCGAAATTGATAAAATGAAAGTAACAGGAAAGTAATGAACTTGTAAACACTAGTAATAAAATGATACAAAGTACAAATATTCCCATACACGTAGTACACTTCGAATTTGTTTCTCTTCTCTATGTCAAATTGTAATTGCAAAACCGTGTGAATTTCTAAAGAATTTTTCCTCCTGTTTTATTTGTTCGTTTTCCCAACATTTGCTCCTGATATTTTCAACACTTCGAATTCAGGACACCCGAATATATTGTGTCTCCAGTGTCGTCCAGTAACATTTAAATTGGGAAAATCGCCGATAACGACACGCTAGAGCACACCAAACTATTTATCAATGAAAGTCGTTCGTTGTCGCGTGAATAATGAAGAGGGCTCTAATTGGGCCCGGTTGAAAGCCTCCATTGTTGGATCGGGAGGTTGTTTTTCACGCGATCGTCGGTAGCGTGCTTTATTTGAGTTTTTAATCGATGCGATCGCGATTTCAGCTCTCGAGCTTCGTTTCAATCGGATGATCGATTTGCTTAGGAATTCAGGGGGGGGGGGGTTGTGTAACACGCTGTGAACATTCCTGCCGTGTAATTGCAGCCGGTAGATACTGTTGATTATGCGAACGGGGAATTTCAATTCGCGAGTAACGCAGCGAGTATAGTAATTTCGTTAATATTCTTTTAACGAGGAATTGAAATAATGCAGGAAGAAGCTTGCGTATCTTTGAGCTGACAGACAGATTATTTTATTAAATCTTATTGAACATGCCACTCGACTTGAGGACAAATCTATTAACGAACCTGAATATTTGAACTTATTATTATGTGGAAAACTATAAACAACAGAATAATTGTTTTTAAATTATACAAATACCTTGTATCTTGTGTTGGATTCATTTCGCAGGAGACGAAACTTTTATGTATATATTACATTGATTACATGGTTAAATTAATTAATTAGTTTGTGAAAAATTTAAATTATTTAAGTATTTAATATCTACTACTAAACTTGATGATAACTCATTCGGATGTGATGAATATTTATCTCGTACACTAATAATTGTTACTGCGAGTATATGCGAAATATGAAAATATTGACAAACACGTACATACATATATATATATCCATAGTCAACATTGCCAAACTATTTGCGATATATATGTATGTGTCTATAGGACTCAAAGGGTTGAAGACCAAGGTCAACGAAACGGATGGGAAGAAACAAGGAAGAGAAATTATTATTTTGTAAAAAATTTAAATTAATGAACGTATTTAAAATCCATCAAACTTGATAATTCATTCGGGTGTGACGAGTATTTATCTCCTGCACTAATAATTCTCACTACGAATACATGTGAGATAAGAAAATATTGACGTACAAACAGATACATATATATATCCATAGTCAACGTT
Source organism: Frieseomelitta varia (assembly GCF_011392965.1). Lineage (NCBI taxonomy): Eukaryota > Metazoa > Arthropoda > Insecta > Hymenoptera > Apidae > Frieseomelitta > Frieseomelitta varia. The sequence continues at coordinate 1,633 of NW_025109399.1, forward strand.
GTCAAACGACCTTCGTCAAACTGTTAAACTTCGCGATATATATGTGTCTATAGGACTCAAAGAGTTGAACGACGAAGGCTAGGGTCAACGAAACAGTTGGAAAGAAACAAGGAGGAAAAATTATTATTTTGTGAAAAATTTAAATTAATGTGCGTATTTAAAATCCACCAAACTTGATAATTCATTCGGGTGTGACGAGTATCTATAACACTAATAATTGTTACTACGTACACTAATAATTGACGAGTATTTATAACACTAATAATTGTTACTGCGTACACTAATAATTGTTACTGCTAGTATATGTGAGATCAGAAAATATTGACAAACACGTACATGCATACATGCACACGTACAAACAGATACATACATATATCCATAGTCAACGTCGTCAAACTGTTAAACTTCGCGACATATATGTGTCTATGGGACTCAAAGGGTTGAACGACGAAGACCAGGGTCAACGAAACAGTTGGAAAGAAACAAGGAGGAGAAATTATTATTTTGTGAAAAATTTAAATTAATGAACGTATTTAATATCCACCAAACTTGATAATTCATTCGGATGTGACGAGTATTTATAACACTAATAATTGTTACTGCGTACACTAATAACTGTTACTGCTAGTATATGATAAGAAAACATACTGTGAGATAAGAAAACATTGACAAACACGTACATACATACATGCACACGTACAAACAGAAACATACATATATTCATAGTCAACGTCGTCAAACGACCGTCGTCAAACTGTTAAACTTCGCGATATATATGTGTCTATAGAACTCAAAGGGTTGAACGACGAACAGCCAAGGCCAACGAAACAAGGAGGAAAAATTAGGGAGGAGGGGGATCGACGACAATGAATGTAGCGGAATGTAGCTGAGGGGAGGACGATTACCGAAGCACGCTAACGACGACCGAGGATTTCGCGTCGAGTTACACTCACCCAAGGTGAGAAAGCGAAGACCTACCAACCACCAGGCCTTTTCATCCCCTTAACTCCTCTGCTTCTTCCTCCCCATTTCCACCCCACCCTCTCCTCACTACATAGCTACCCTTATTTGTTCTGAGAGGGTCGCCGCAAACAATGCCTGGATCACGGCCTGTTTACTATGAATTGAAATTCTTGTAAATTTCACCCTTTGTTCGGGGGAGAGGGGGTGGCTGTCTCGTTGGTACTAAGTATCACGACCGAAGGATTTTCTTAAATTTGTTACGCTACGCGTCTTGGGGAGAGAAGAATCGCTCGAGCGATTCTTCTTTGTGTTGGCGTCACTTCTTTTATTTTTTTATTTTTTCTTTTTTTTTGTGTGTGTGTGTTTTTGATTGTACTGGGGTTTTGTCGGTGAGAGAAAGAGGGGAGAGAATGACGACGCTATTGCGCGAAATGCTTTTCTGAAGTGTATGGAGAAAGTCAATTCGCTTGAACAGCCAACAACTTCGTCGATCTACGGGAAAATAAATTTTGATCTTTTCGTACGCAATTCGTAAGAAATAACGGAAGTTCATTGGTCATTAATTTGTTAATCGTAAATTTGTTACACTTTCGAAATCATCCACTTTGTATATACATTTTTACCTTGGAAAATTTGAAAATTCCCTTAAACATCCACCATCCTAATCCCGTTTGAAGATTAATAGGTCCATTTAGCAATATCCTCACAGTATTCTTCCTCTGTTCCCTATAAACTTTTAAAACTACTGTTTTATCTTTCAATCCTTTCGAAGTTATCCAATCCTGTGCATATATTTTCACCTCTCAAACATCTACCATCTTTTTCTAATGTTAGAAGATTAACAGCTCCATTTAGCAATATTTTCATAATATTCCTCCTCCCCTATGAAAGTCACTATTTTATTTTTCAACCCTTTCGAAATCGTCCAATCCTCTGTATATATTTTTACCTCTCAAAATTCGAAAATTCCCTCAAACATTCATCATCCTGCTAATCTGTTAATCTTCTAATCTTGTTAGCAATATTTAGTAATATTTAACAACATTCCTTCTTCCCTATAAAAGTCACTGTTTTATCTTTCAACGTTTTCAAAATCATCCAATCCTCTGCACATATTTTTACCTGTCACAATTCGAAAATTCCCTCAAACATTCACCATCCTGGTAATCTGTTAATCTTCTAATCCTGTTAGCAATATTTAGTAATATTTAACAACATCCCTCCTCCTGTATAAAAGTCACTATTTTATTTTTCAACCCTTCCGAAATCGTCCAATTCTTTGCACATATTTTTACCTCTTAAAATTCGAAAATTCAAACATCCACCATCCTGGTAATCTGTTAATCTTCTAATCCTGTTAGCAATATTTAGCAATATTTAACAACATTTCTCCTCCTCTATAAAAGTCACTATTTTATCTTTCAACCTTTTCAAAATCATTCAATCTTCTGCATATATTTTTACCTGTCA
>NW_025109399.1:4113-5491 GCF_011392965.1 Frieseomelitta varia
TTTCTAACCCAGTTAGCCATATTTAGCAATATTTAACAACATTCCTCCTCCCCTATAAAAATCATTATTTTATCTTTCAATACCCTTTCGAAATCATCCAGCTCTCTATCTGCATCCTCATCTCTCGAAGTTCGAAAATTCCTATCACCCTGAAAGACCAACATCTCGGCCCTATTCTCCGACAAATCCCGGAAACCGCCAAATTACCCACGTCGCCACGACGAATTTTCGAAATCCCAAAATTCGAACGCTGCTCCCTCAAACACCCGTCCCCTGCCACTGGTGATAACGCCAGCGTGAAAAACAACACGAGGAAGCGAGGCAACCGCGTGGTTCGATCGTATCAAACGGGCACGGGGAAATTCGGGGAAAGTTCGGGAGCTACCGGTGGTAGATTGAAAGCCGCAGACGGGAGCGGTCGAGCCGATTAACAGCGAAACGTCGCCTTTGTTCCTCTTTAAGGGCGACGACGGAGGATCTGTGGCATTAGGGGCGGCGCGTGCTCCGGCCGGAAGATCACAGGTTCGCAAATTACAAGCTCTCGACTCTCTCTCTCTCTCTCTCTCTCTCTCTCTCTCTCTCTCTCAGTCAGTCAGTCAGAGAAGTGCGCTCTGGCACAGGCATCGCAAAGACATTGCGGTTCGACGAATCGACGATGGTTCGATCCGTAACTCGAAGCGAGAGAGAGAGAGAGAGAGAGAGAAAGAGACGTTGTTAATTCGCGAAATCACGCCGCCAGCCACCGATGTCTAATTAACACCACGTTTGATTATCGCTCTTGTATCTAAGGGCTGTCTGTCCCTCTTTCGTTCCCGGCGAATAGTTCATTTACTTCGCGATGATACTCGTAGGATTGAGTTACCGAGTTGCGGAGCTGCACTCGGCGGTTCTGTAGTTGGCTGGGATTTCGGCAAGATGCAAGGTATTTGGAGCTTCGGGGGGGAGGGTAATTTGCGACTCGGTGGGAGATCGAAAGCGGTTATTTTCGTTTTCTAATTTTCGGCTGGTGATTATCGCCTATTATATGTAGACGAAAGATGTTCCAAGATAGAAAATTTGTAATTAAAAAATGAAATAACTTTATAATTGAAAAATGAAAGACGCTGCAAGTTTCAAAAGTAGAGGGTGAATTAAGGAAATTTGCGATTCGGAACCCGGTAACGCCGATTTTGAATAACGTAGTTTTCAAAAAAAAAAAAAAAAATACTCCACCCGTGTTTTTTTGTTATCGACAATGGTCGATGTCGAAGGGGTGAAAACTACCCTCAAAGTCAGTAATGCGAATTGTATTTACTTAAATATCTTTCTGTGTACATTGGTGAAATCAGTGTTTTCTTAACGACGAGTATGTAATGGTGTATATACTGTTTCGCAAAAA
>NW_025109400.1:0-1495 GCF_011392965.1 Frieseomelitta varia
ACTCGTCGGTATAGATAGAAATTATTAAGAAGTAATGAACTTTTTATCTGTCTTTCCATTATATTATATTTAAATACACTTAAAAAAACTGTAAATAAAAATATTGCGCGGCACGTCATTTCGGCGCGCGAGATGTGAAATCAGACGCCCGGTAATACAAACGTCGTCGAACGTTACTCTAGATTCTAAAATGACACGAGCGCGCGAGAACGATAAGCAACAGCGACGACGACGACGATCGTTCCATCGAAAGATCGCGTTGCGGCACTCATGCGATTGAAAGCGTGATGGGACACGCGATGGGATTTTCGCTCGTAGCTATGAAACACGATGCCACGGGGGGGGCACATGAAGCTCGATGGAAGCTCGAGGAGCTGTTACGAAGGAACGAAGAACGTTCAATGCCCGCCATTGATAATGCTCGTCTGAGCGTTGGAGAGCATGTCGTTGAGGGAGTTGCTCGGCGGGAAGAGCTCGCAGAATTCGAGGAAGAGGGTGGGAAAGGGAGAGAGAGGCGGAGAGGGAGGGAAAGAGATGAAGAGAGCGAGATCTAATAGCAGTCAAACGATTAAAACTAACGATCCCCCGTTGCACCTCGGGCTCGTCCCTTCTTGTTCGCCCCCCGTTCGCGTCGCCGAGATTAACTGCAGAATGATCCGACCAAATGAAAACACGGAGGAGGCACCCTCTCCCTTTGTCTTTCTTCTCTTAATCAGCCTTTTCTATTAATCCCCTTACTCCTGGTTAATCGTCTCCTTGGGGGTACTCGGTCACCTGGTCTTCTCCTTTCGCCTATTTTCAACGAACCGTCAATCGACGAAGCGATTCGATGAATTAATCTTTCTCTTACGAACAGCGGATATGTATGTATGACATCTATCGATGTATCTTGGAGTAATCACATGTGAAAAGTACATAATACGCTTTATTGAGATGAGTTTTTCTATTTGACATTTATGTACGAAGATAAGAAGTTGTTTTAATGAAAAATCTTTCTTGATTTGTTGCACGCCGGGAAAGATACGAATATTGCTGTTGATCTCTTAAAAATTTAAGGTTAGGTTTTCGTTTGAAAAATTTGAGGTTAGATTCTTGTGTGAAAGATTAAAGTTTGCTTAAAGAAGCATTCTGGATGCTTGCCAAAATGTTCAATCAAGGAATTCGAAAGAGATTCGACAATGGAATATTTATACGATGAGAAATTAAATTTGCAATAAATAATCTTTCTTAATCTATTGCAATTCGGAGAAGACCGGTTATAGATGTGACTGTTGATCTCTTAAAAATTTAAGTTGGATTAGGTTTTTGTTCGAAAAATTTAAGGCTAGATTTTCGTTTGAAAAATTGAAGATTGTTCGAAAAAAAAAATATTCTAGGCTCTAAAAAATTCAAAGAATATTCGAAAATGGAATATTTATACGATAAGAAATTACAAGAAATTTAATCTGTAACAGTTCCAAGAAAAAAACAATCTATAGCTTTTTTCTTAAAAATT
>NW_025109400.1:1571-5584 GCF_011392965.1 Frieseomelitta varia
ATTAGGTTAGGTTAGGTTTTTGTTCGAAAAATTTAAGGCTAGATTTTCGTTTGAAAAATTGAAGATTGTTCGAAAAAAAAAGAAACATTCTAGGCTCCTGCCAAAAAATTCAAAGAAGATTCGAAAATGGAATATTTATACGATAAGAAATTACAAGAAATTTAATCTAAAGCAGTTCCAAGAAAAAAACCATCTATAGCTTTTTTCTTAAAAATTTGAGGTTAGACTTTCATTTGAATAAAGCATTGAAGTTTGTTTAGAGAAAGAAAACATTCTAGGTCCTTGTCAAAATATTACCAGAAAATTCAAAAAAGATTCGAATCGATTAATGAAATATTTACACGATCGAAGAAGTTGTCGTAATTTAATCTATCGCAGTTCTATAAGATGTAACTGTCAGCCTCTTAAAAATTTGAGGTTAGATTTTCGTTTCAGACAAACATCGAAGTTCCTTTAAAAAAAAAAAAATAAAACATTCCAGGCCCTTGTCGAAATGTAACCAGAAAGGATTCTATTTCAAATTGAATTAACAGAATTAACTCAGAAAACGAGTTCGATCAACGTGATACACTTTTGGCGCGCGATTCAAAAGATATTTGAAGTTACGTCGATCAAATCACTTCCAAAAAAAAAAAAAAAAAAGAAACAAATCGAAGGGCAAGGAAAAATGACAAAACTGTTGCCGAGTGTCTCGCGATTGTTTTCAACATTTATTTCAAAACCAAACGGCAGTTTATCCGCTGGTGGTTATCGACGCGTTGAAACCTAGTTACGCGACTGAAGTTTCGTCGGCCGTGAATCGACGGACGCGAGGAGTTAACCAGCGTCGCGTAATATCATCGCGGTTGAAAGTGATTAAGCGTTTTTTGTTGCATATTGCATTGCGGCGAAACGATTTCGACGGGACAGCGTTTAAAGCTGGCGCTAAATCAAAGCGATCACTGTCGCGAACACCGATGCCATTGTTTGACGGGCAATTTTTTCGGATACGCGATAAAAAAAAAAAAAAAAAAAAGAAGATAAAAATCCGCCGCGTTTCGCGGGAATGTTCCAGTGAATTTGCCATTGTTTGCAGAAATAATGCCCGCGAGTGTCACGCGCGCGCGATGCCACGATCTCGCTTCACTGTTTAGTAAGATACCGGAGTAACTCGTTCGAAAAATTTGGAATTGGAAAATCTGTGGCATGTCCCGCATCGGTTGATTCAGTTCAGGGACAGATGCAATGTATTTTAGCTCGAATTGTCACTGATCAAATAGAACACTGGACGTTGAAACTGTTGGGATTTCGTAAAACAACAAATAACAATAAAATCGAGCTTAGTTTGTTGTGTCATTATTTCGAGATGTCTGACTTTCAAAGACACTATTTTCCTTCTCTAGAATTCTGTAAACGCTATGCCGTACTGTGTTCAAATAAAATTAAACTCCAGATGGTTCACGATAAATATGAAGTTTCTTTAATATTTAAGTAATTAAGTAATTATGTAATTAAGTTTCCTTCGAGTGATTAAAGAAACATCGAATTAATAAAAAAAATCGCATCGAAAAGTTTGAAGGATTTGAAGAAGCCTCCTAACTCATACACAATTTTTTTTTTTTTCCCCACTTTGAGTATGAGGCGAAAACGAATACGACGGAGTTTAATTTTAATTAGTTTAATTTCCTCGAATTTTCGAAAATCGTTGGAAAGAGGGACGCCTTTGATCTTCGAACGACGTTGTGGAGAAAATTGTCCAATTGTTTTCACGTGAACGAGGTTTTATTACGGAAAGTAAAGTATCCCGAGCTTTGAAATCGAGCCGAGGTTTATTTTCGCGGATGACACGATTCTTCTTCAAAACGAAATCGTAACGATCTGAATATTAAATAGCAGTCGCCGCCAGTAGGTATAATCGGGAGGAACGAATTCATCGAGTTTCATTGTTATTCTGTTAACGAGGTCAAGACGAGAGAGACGTTTCGAATAGAGAAACGACGAGAGTCAAGAGAAGAAAAGTTCCCAAACGTCGTCCGACGACAGGCGAATCGTTTCGTAAATTATTCACACGCTTGGGACTTTTATTCCCACTTTTAAATATAACCGTGACACGCTTCGCTCGCCAAATTAATATTAAATCTGCTATTTGTCTGCATCGTCGATGCAATATCTCACCGAGATATTTGCTGCAACGTCTCTCGTTGCGTATTTCCCGGATATATTTCGCTTTGCAAACACGGTTGGTTGAACAGCGTTTGAAAAATTGTGCGTGAGTCGTCTTGCGTAGTGGCGAATGCTAAGTGACGATGGGAAAACGAGTGAGAAACAGCAGATTTAATAATAATTATTTAAATTTGATTTCTTTAATTTCATTTTAATAATGAATAATAATAATAATAGTATTATTATTATTTATTATAGTATTGATATTATAATATGATGATAGTGATTATTATATTATGATGATAGTGTAATAATAGTATATTGTAAGTATTAATATAGCATTAATGTTATAATATTAAATAGATATAATAAATAATAATATTAGTAGCAATATTATTATATTATATATAATATATATTAGTAACATGTAATAATAATATTATATCTTAGTATATGTATATTATTATAGTATATTATAAGTATTAATATAGAATTAATATTATAATATTAAATAGATATAACATATAATAATATTAGTAGTAATTATTATATTATGTGTTAGTAATATGTAATAATATTATATGTTAGTTTATATATTATAATAGTATATTAAAAGTATTAATATAACATTAATATTATAATATTAAATAGATATAATAGATAATAATATTAGTGGTAATATTATTATATTGTATATCAGTAATATATAATAATATTATATGTTAATATATATATGTATTAAAATAGTATATTATAAGTATTAATATAGCATTATTAATATTGTAATATTAAATAGATATAACATATAATAATATTAGTAGTAATTATTATATTATATATTAGTAATATATAATAATATTATATGTTAGTATATATATATATATATATATATATATATATTATAGTAGTATATTGTAAGTATTAATATAGCATTAATGTTATAATATTAAATAGATATAATAAATAATAATATTATATGTTAGTATATATATATATATTTCTCTAATCGTTCTAGTTTATCGATAATTTCAACTGACACACTGAGTTTTCTGTGTGTCATTAGAGAATCTTGGAAACGCTGTTGAAGTTTCATTTGTTGATTCAGTGTGGTTGCTTTGACGTGCAACTTCTTCCCTGTTTGATTACATTTGGAACAGTACGTGCGAATGTGACCAGTTCTGATTCATGTTGCTGTCACTTGCTAATTTCTGTTGAACTTGGAATTAGTTGTGCGTATAAAAATTGCTGATAAACTCGTCCGGCTGGGCTTGCTTTTCTAAATGAAAAAGAATTGGCAGGGAAATCAGAATCGGGCGACGATTTTGTAGAAAACAATTCAAAACAATTAAGTAGAACAAGACGAAAAACAGTCGTATAAAAATTGCGTCACTGCAATATGCACGAATAATATTCACGCGTACATGTTATAAAATAAAATTATTTTTATGATTTATGTTATTTAATAAAGACACCGCCTTATACTGCATTAATTTCTTCGCGTCATTGCAGTAACGAAGGTAATATTGAAAAATTTAGAAGTATTAATATTCACTAGAATTATGTGTTTTTATTAATCTTGGTATTGCCGATCCACGGCGTTATTATAATATTTAACTTCTTGCGCAGGTTCGCGGACCATAACGAGTGACCCAAACCGTATATAATAGTTCGCCTTCTTTTTTGAATTCATCGGTATATCAGTGGATAGAAATTACAAAGAAATAATAAATTTATCATTTGCTTTGTCTCGGTTATATTTCAATATACTTAAAATTGAGAAAATATTGCAATTTTGGGCCAAATATTCACAACGTGCGTGGTAAGAGGTTAACCGCTTGCGCTGGCAAACTAATTGCGGACCATAACGAGTG
>NW_025109401.1:0-5630 GCF_011392965.1 Frieseomelitta varia
ACAAATAAAATAAAAATATATTATAAAAAATAATATATATATATATATATATATATATATATATATATATATATATATATATATGTTAAATAATCATATATATATATATATATATATATATATGTCTTGATTTCAAATTTTATATATAAATTGGTTTCAAATTATACCGTCCGTATTTCATTAGATTGCCAATAAAATGTCAGTTTCGTCAACATGATCGAATTTACAGACAGAAGTTCCCTATAAATACTTTCGCGAGCCGCTGCACGCACGAGGATCTCTAAACTAACGCATTCGAATTATAGCACCGCGCGAGCACTAATTTTTTTTCAGCTACACCTTTCCTTCATAAATATGCCAAGCCTCGATCACTCCGTTTGTCCTAATCACTAAGCAATATCGCTAAGATGAGAGCAACGCATAGCCTGGCCAATGGAACGCTATGAAACACTCGCGTAATTTCAATGAGCGGCGAAACCGTCAAAGAAAATCTCGTTTCAAAAGAGAAAGGGAGAGTAAGAGACGATCCGAGAGTAAAATTTCAACGTCCACAGCCTGTCCGGTTCGATCGGTTCTGAGTCGACAGCTGAAGGGAGCAAAAGCATGTCGTCTCGCGCGTGCGGCTGCGGAAAGGTGAGCCTTCCACCTTTCAACTTCATGGGGGTGGTTTCTCGGTGATAAAGTGCAAGGAGAATCGCGCACGAGGTCACCCCGACAGCGTCCCCATTGGCAGCCCAGTTTCAAGCTAGAATCGTGATTGGTCGAAGGTCGTGGGTCGCCTCACCTACCCTCTATCCAACGTGACCTCCCACGCGAACTCGCGAGATAACTACCACCCTTCCACCTTTTCCGGGTATTCGCTCCACGGTATCTATACTCCTCTGCCAAGCTCGGTCCTTCCCCAGTTCCTTTCCACGCCAGACACCGTTCTTCCTACCTATGCTCGTTTAAGTCGCAGCCACAACCTACAGTTCTTCTACGAACGAATTTCCTTCAAAGGAAACCTACCCCTACGATCGAGAATTCGTCTGCGAGCACAAGCACAACACTCGACGCGAATAGTCGATTCTGCAACGGTGGTTTCTCACCATTTTCGCAAGATGCTTGTTGCTAATGTAATTACGAAAGGTTCGTTCTCTCGATCTTCGACGAAGATAAAGCTTGAAGCATCTTTAGAAATTAAGAAACTTTGAGAAGACTTGGCAACATGGTCGGAGAAATAAAGGAATGGCTGTATCGTTTATTAGATAAATAATATTATTTATATTATGAAATAATATAATAATAATATAAAAATAACTAATACTATATAATAATATAATAATAATTAATACTATATAATAATATAATAATATAATAATAATATAATAACTATATAATAATATAATAATAATTAATACTATAAAAATATAATAATAATTATTACTAATATTATATTATGAAATTATATTAGATCTAATATTTTAGTCTAAAAATTCGCCTTAAAAGGTCGAATAAAGAAGGACTGATATGAAAAAGTTTTATGAAGTCTCTTCTCGCGAATAATAATATTTCTTAAATTACTCCGTTCTTTCTTCACTGTTGATGTATTTCGAAAAATATCTTCACTTTCCCACCCATAGCTTAATGTGAAATCATTAAAAAAGAAAAAGAAACAGACCCGATTCCGTCAAAGTAGTAGTTGCGTGTTTCAAAATAAGATCAAATAGATTGTTATTACGACTTTCTTCGACAAAGTTATCGACATCGCTATTGATTCGGTTATGTTTCTTATGCTTTCACGCAATGCTCGCCGTAAAAGTGTTAATTGTTACTAAATGTGATTTATCGTTCGTATCGACAACGTGAACGAAACTCCCACTGCACGCGACAACCATTTGCTGTTATTATTTGGAAAAGTGCTATTCGCGCGTCTGTAACGTAATTACTCTAACGCAATTACGAGCACATCGCTACGACCTGCTTCTTGTCTTGGGGGGAAAATGGATTACCTTTCAACTGATTCCATTAACGCGATTCCGACACACTGCGCGAACGATCGAACAGTCTATCGATTATTCTCACGTTTGGCCTTAAACACCAAAAAATCGAACGTCCAAAGATCGCACAAGTCTCGTCGAAAACGTTAAAATTCATTAAACGACCTTCAAGCTGCAGCGACTAATGTATCAAAAAAAAAAAAAAAAATGCATCGTTCTACTTAAAAACAGACAAGCTAAAAGATGACTTTGGCACTTCTCGATGAGAAGACGATCAAGTATAATCGTTATACATCCCCAAAATGCAAAAAAAAAAAAAAAAAAAAAAAAAAAAAACAAAAGAAGAAAACTTTCGTTTCGAAATGTTTGTTCATATTTTCAACAGTTGAAGAAATAATAAATAGCATGTGTATCTATATGAACAAGTCGGGCATACTGTATGCATCTTCATAATGAACCGCCGTTAATAGCGCCAATCAAATCCAGTGTTAATTAATCGCTCGACGATATGCATATTCTTGCAAACAAATTCAGTTTACTGAAAACTCGCCGAGGATAGACGAATCGATTCTATTAATTACATATCGCCGGTAAATATCACACACTGTTGCAGGACAGGTACACACGCGCGTATAAAATGACCAACCACGTGTCCAACCGTGTATCTAAATAGACAAGAGATCGATCGACCATTTGTACGATTGTTTCGACAAAGACGCGGCGACAATCTCTCTGGGTTCGATGGCGAAGCTCGGCTTCTCCGTCGACTAAGAGAAGCACTACCCGCGCGTCCATTTCGTCGCCATTCACCGACTATGTCGACATCGACGTTGACGCCGATTCTCAAGGGAAACGCATCGACGTCGATTATGTTTGCCCCAAAGACCAAACCGAATACACCGAAATCTTCCAGTCGGCCGAATCGAATCTACCGCTCCGCCTCGGTCCGACTGGAATATCTCTGTTTACATTCCCGGCTGCTGCCACTCTAATTAATTATCAAACCATCCCCAATAATGCACCACCCGATGCTTTTTCAAACGCTCTACCCTCCTCTCTTCCCCCTTCCGACTCTCTCGCTCGCTCGCTCACTCTCTTTCTATCGTTCTCGTTTTAGTCGTCACAAGCCATCTTTCAAATAATCGCATCGATAACACGATTTTCGTCACGAAGAACGTTTAACACCGATTCTTGCGTATTTCTCGCGACTAGATATACGAATAGATGCAATACATTCGTGTTTCTTCGTCACATTCTCGGTTTTTTGAGAAAATCAATTTCTAATCAATTTAACTGCGGCTTGCGTTTTATTATTAAGTTGCGTCCGTTTAAGTTTTAATTAATCATAGAATAATTCGTCTGCTAGCTCAGTGTAAGCACATTCTATATTCTAGAATGTTACGCTTATCGCTATGATATGTGTGAAGTAACATTTTTTTTTTTTTTTTCTTTAAATATGTGAAATATTTTAAACCGTTTTTACTCAATGGCACAATAAGTCGACAAGATGACATACTTGTTCATACCTGCTACTCTGGTAATTGATGGTGATTATCGTTTTTTAAAGAAATTCTGCAAACCCGCCTCGAATTTATTATTTTATCATTATATATTATCTTAGCATGTCCCTCGAACGTTAAGTCCCTACCATGTATTTTAAGAGAGAAACGAAAGTTTCAACAATAAATGAAAGTAAATTAAACAGCGAATCAATTAAACAGTGAAATACTCAAGTTCAATATTTTAATTGTCAGAAATCGCTAGACTACTGATTGTAAATCAGTCTTTTCTAAACTCATGCTTTTCTAAATATAAATAATAATAAACTTCATACTTTTCTAAAATAGAATTAGAAAAATAGAACTGAAGCAGAAATTTATTTCAGTTATCTTGTAACGAGTTCATTCAGTCTTGAATATTTCATTAGAATTTTTTTATATTTAGTGCATTCTACGTACAATCTTCTTTTGTTGATGTCAAAAAGATTTGTAAAATCAATTTAACAAGATATATTTAATTACCATCAGAGAGGACCCAGGCATCATTCTTCCTAAATTCCATAGTCCACGTTATTCCATCTTCTCTTCATCCATTTGGAAGTTGATAAATCTGTAACAAACTCATTTGTTGGATTATTAGTTTAAAAAACTTAACACAAAAATTCCACACCACTGAAACAATCTCGAAAATTTGGAAAAAAAAAGAAAGTAAGTCAATAGCCAGAAGGGCTACTGAAAAGAAAATTGTGACACAGTAGCCAGAAGGACTATTAAAAAAATAAGCACGTCTTACTTAACAATACAATAACCAGAAAGGCTACTGTATAATTATCTACTTTACAAACCGGAGCAACAAACCGTATCTTGTTTCGCAACACTAATTCTGAAATAGGAAATTTTCAAAATCAAACGCGAAGAGTGCTTCGTCGTGTTTAAAACTCCCGAAAATAAGTACGCAACGCTATTAATCTACGCACTCGTGTTTAAAAATGCGCAACACTAATTGCGACGCGTCCAATGCAACCATGCTGGAAGTTGCTGATGATAGTAACAGCTCTTGTAGCTGCATCAGGCGATCCAGGAGCAGGAACAGCCTTCCACGAATTCAGTGGAAGAATTTGGGCATTTTGTAAACGCAACGCTACTTCAAGAAACGCGATAATTCATTATCGCACCACTAAGAGGAAAACTAATCGCGATGGAACAATATCGCAACACTAAGAACAGAAGTAATTGGAAATCGCGATGAAATAACGTCGCAACGCTAATTCTAAAACCAGATTCAATGAAAATTATTATTAACAATACAAAAGCTACTTCAAATATTCTAACAATCTAAAATTAATTAATGGCAATGACTCTATAATCTAATTTAAAACAATAGGAAGACTAGCATAAAAATTAAAATTGCAAGACAATCGCGGTATCATAATTCGCAACTCTAAAGCAAACACGATTATCATTTCTCCGTAACTCTAATTTAAACCGTAATCAATTTCTCGCAACACTAATAAACAGGCACGAAATTATTTCGCTACTCTAATTCAACCCGTAATCGATCTCTCGCAACACTAACAATAAAAGTCGCGATTTGCCCAAAACGGAGATGAACAATGATGGAGAAGAAATAAAAAAATACAACTACAAATACTAAAGAGCATAGTGACAAAGTAGTAACGAGAATGACCTCCCATGCTCTGAAATCATTTAAATGATCCAGAGGATGAGACGCCATTTGTTGTGACCCTCTTCGTGGCAGTTTGCCGGGTCTCTTCAGCTTCTAGCCTTTTCTTTCTTCGGGCGCAATGCCCGCTGAAACTTACATCTAGCTCGAGTCTTTCTAATCGCAAACCAAAAAATAATTTATAAAGGTGAAATGAAAAGATAAACCGCGGAAGCTGACCTTAATACACATAGACGACCATCGATCACAGTGATCGTTGTCCGTTCGCATGTGCGTGCTCGAGCAATACCTACATAAACGTGCGTTTCGGGACCTACTCGCGACCTATCCACGACCACGACCGCGATGCTAAATTCGAAAAATCGAAGAGTAAAACAAGAAACAAACGGCATGCTCAATTTGTACCAATTTCACTGTCGATTTTTCAAATTAGATTTCCTGAAACAGGTTGGACACGCGAAAAGGGGA
>NW_025109402.1:0-2612 GCF_011392965.1 Frieseomelitta varia
TTTTTTTTTTTTTTTTTTCTTATTAGTCCAGGCGAACGAATCGATTTGTCGAACTTGTACGAGTTTCCTATTATCTAAAGGCAAATGTTTGAGAAAATGTTGAGAACCGTGAAGATGTTGGTCGAGTGGGAAACGCTTTTGACGTAACTTCAATCGACGTGGAAATTCTTTTTTTTTTTCGACGGACGAAGTTTCGAAGTTTCGGAAATGCGAATTTCTGTGTCTTGGAGTCGGAAGGGAATTTAGAAATTCTAATCTCGCGAGTTTTGTAAAATTCAAGCCTGCAGGGATCCTGTAAGCTTGGGGAAGTTAAAATCCCTAAGGGAGTCTCCCGAGGTTCGAAATGGAAGAAATTCTAGATGATAAGAAAATTTCCCGAGATTTGAAAGATCTGACATCTCAGAAGATGGTAAAATTGAGTTTGTAAAATTTTAAATGGAAGAGGAATTCTCATAGTTGAGAAATCTAGACTGGACTTTATGGTTCTGGATTTAGGTTTCACGAACATTTGATTTATCACACTGATGTAGCATCTAAATAATCAGATATATAAATAAATGAAACTATTAAATAAATTAAACTATGAAACTATTAATATTAAATAATCGAATATATTAATAAACAAATAAACTATTAACGTTATTCGAAATATAAACATTACATCCATGTGCCCAGAGCCATATATTGTACACATTAAATTTCTTAAAATAATAAAATCAAATATATAAATAACCATCATTACAACTCAACAATTAAAATAAATTTAAAATATTGAATTAAAAAATCTTATTTTTTGATGACCAAATTCATAATTTATTCTAATTAATAATAATAATCCTAAAATACCTTCACATCTATAAAAATATTAAAAATAATCATAATCTATGTCTGTATATAATTATAAATAAAATAAAAATTATACGTAAAAATTCCACGCGTGCTACAGTGCTAAATGATCAAGAAACGTTCTTGCCATATTCGTGATTCCTTGGAAAAGTTTTATCTTCGTGATGCAAGGAAAGAAAACATTTTTACATTCAAGCCACGGACGAACTTTACTTTCCACCCTGTATAAAGTATAATAATTTAAAATATTATATATAAATAAAATATAATAATTTATTATATGTAAATAAAATATTACATTAATTTAATAAAAAATAATAATATAAAAATTCGTAGGTACTGTAATCCTCAATTACAGTTAATTCCAGAATATTCTAGATTTTAGATTGAGCAATCGCAGTAACAGAATGTTTAACAATGTTAACATTTTTCTTTTCTTTTTTTTTTAAATAAACTGTATAAAATATAATATAAATATAATATAAACTATATAAAATATAATATAATAATTTAAAATATTATATATAAATAAAATATTATAACAAAATATTATGATAATTTATTGTAATATATATTAATATATTATATGTAAATAAAATATTATAATAATATATTATAGTATATATTAATATATTATATGTAAATAAAATATTACATTAATTTAATAAAAAAATAATAATATAAAAATTTGTAGGTACTGTAATCCTCAATTACAATTAATTCCAGAATATTCTAGATATTAGATCGAGCAATCGCAGTAACAGAACGTTTAACAATTTTCTTTTCTTTTTTTTTTTTTTTCTTAAATAAACTCTGTCAAAGACAGACGTACGTACGTACCTTCCCGAGAGTCCTCGAGTTCTCGACTGCGGAGAATCGTAAATCCGGTCGAGGATTTCGCAGTATCTGGCAGAGTGAGAGGCGTCGTTCTTTTGGAACGTTCTTACGAGATGTCGGAGAAATTAATCAAGCGGTACGATCGTAAATTGCGGAAAAGTTCGGTCGGTTGGTCAGGAATTTACAACTTTGACCCCGCTGGCCACGTGCCATTGTTCCAGAGCTTGGTTCATCCAGCAACCTGCCGGACCATGACGCGTTTACATTTCCTACAGTCTATGGAATATCATCGGGCGTCGTTATTCCATTTTATTTTCTCTCGAACGAAACAACACGGATTGTTTTAGTTCGCGTCGCAGTTTTTGTTATTCACCTCGCGTATTCCGCGTTTGTCTATTGCGTTTCCTCTGCGGTGTGTTGTTTCTCGAATTTTTATTTACGTTCGCCGGTGGAGAAACTGAGAGACTCGCATGGACCGAACTATTGGAAAATTAATAAAAACTCGCGTGTATTTTATTTCGTTCTCATCGTCGTGTTTGTTTAGTCCACGAAGATGAACTTTATTGTTCGTTGATATTGGTCCGCCTTGACAAGGAATGGCTTTTCAATACACATAATTCTGCCTCTTTTGACAATCGACTGCGCAATAATTTCACGATCGATTAAACAATAATTGAAATGATCTCAGGATCGGCTAATGAAATTTATTCCTATTATACTAGCGAAACTAAAAAGAAATCGGATCTGAAAGGAAATTGAATCGATATAATTGTAATATCGTGTCGACTTAATAGATAATATTTAAACTAATATATATTTAATATATTAATGTGTAATATTATTATATAATAATATTTAAACTAATGTATATTTAATATACTAACATATAATATTATTATGTGATAATATTTAAACTAATATATATTTAA
>NW_025109402.1:2838-5639 GCF_011392965.1 Frieseomelitta varia
TTATTATGAGATAATATTTAAACTAATGTATATTTAATATACTAACATATAATATTATTATGTGATAATATTTAAACTAATGTATATTTAATATACTAACATATAATATTATTATCTGATAATATTTAAACTAATGTATATTTAATATACTAACATATAATATTATTATCTGATAATATTTAAACTAATATATGTTTAATATACTAACATATAAACTTAATAAGTAATGTTTAAACTAATATAAATTTTAAAGATTTTCGAAATCTGTTCGTTCACGTTCATGAAATATAATAATTTCACCTCAATTCCGAGAAGGGAGACACAAATGAAATAAATACATTTTACACGCATTATACACGTCCCATGCAACTGTACTAACAATCCTCCCCGTTTGGAAGGTGAATTACAAAAATTACAGGAGAAAAAGCATAAATAAGAGTTAGCGTTAATGGAACGAATAATGCCACACGATACTGCGAATCGAATCCACACGACGAATAAATAACTTTTTGCTTCGTTTCTTCCCTTTTATCGCTTCGATAAACTCGGCATTTCATAGAGAATATATACGTGCGCGCGAGCTAGATAATAAATAAAAAACGCATGAGTGAAGCTCAACCGAGCTCGGATACAGAAAACTTCCATTTCGATATTTATTATCGGAACGTGTGCATGCGCTTACATCCTTTAATGCATTCGGCGGATGGAAAAAAATATTGGCGCAGTTCCTCTCGCAACGTTTCTGCGGAGACAAATAATACGTTAACGAAATCTGTTTCCGTGTAACGTAGTTCAATATGCACAGGGTGGAAAGAAAAGTTTCGTTCGTGACTGTCATAGATGGAAAGGACCGCAAATATGTAGAATTAAATTATTAAATTATTAAATTATTAAATTGTTAAATTATTAAATTGTTAAATTATTAAATTGTTAAATTATTAAATTATTAAATTGTTAAATTATTAAAAAATTAAAATATTAAATTATTAAATTATTAAATTATTAAATTGTTAAATTCTCAAATTGTTAAATTCTCAAATTATTAAATTGTTAAATTATTAAATTGTTAAATTGTTAAATTATTAAATTGTTAAATTATTAAATTATTAAATTACTAAATCATTAAATTATTAAAACTATAATTATAATAATTAAAGGTAAAATAAAATGGTACGAAAGAAATGCATTCAACAGTTATTTGACCAATATAAGGTAATGCTAATAATTAGTAATTACTGTAGCTCCTCAAAATGATATTTGGTCTCGTAATACATATCCTAAAAATGCCGTTGCTATTGATAGAACTAAAATTATTTTTCCAATTAATCAAATATGAATAAGTTTAAATGAATAATAGAATAAATTTCGTTTAATATGAACATAAATTTAAAAAAATAAAAAAAATAAAATGATGCTCCATTTATATGAATTAAACGAATTAATCATTCGGAATTAATATCTTTTATAATGTGAGAAATTCTTTTAAAATCGACATCTGTCCAGAACAATAAAGTCGCTTTTCTTTCTTACCCCGTAGAAAGTAGTGACGTGCACAATAGCAATTTCAAATAACGAGTTTGTATGTACGATAATAATGAGTAATATCCGGTTTAAAAAGTATCCGGTTAAAAAAGTAACTGCGTTTTTTCGCGGAAAAATGAGAGGCGAATTTTTCATGAGAAACAAGAACTTTATCATACAATATATTGACCATTTTTGTTTGACTATATTTCCCCGTCTTCCAGGCAACTTCATGTTAAAAGTGATCTTTTTTGATAAAAGAAAGTTCCAAGAACAATATGATAGCCTCATCAGCAGTGAAATTTAGCAATTCTGACGCCGCCGTAGTTTAAAAGCTTCTTCATCACGCACGCCAGACAATTTTTGATGAATTTGCACAAAGTTTTCTCTTTTTCATTTTCGGTAGTATTATAGTACAACAAAGTGTAACGAACATGTTCCATTTTGATGTCGACAAGCAATCTAATGACATTCTGCATTCTCACACATACATATATGCTCATCTATTAAAAAAGCGCGAAATTATTTTTTAGTCAACGCTTTTAAAAGTATAAAAATTCGACAAGATTGAAACTATTACAATCTTTACGTTCCCTTCACCCAATAAGAATCTCTATTAAAAATTCAACAGACTGCTCGATCCAACGTCAACGTCTTAACGACGATCCACCGTGGGTTCCACGGCCGTTCTATCTTAGTAGAAAAAAAAAAAAAAAGAAGAAGAAGAAGAAACGGAGTACAGGCTGACAGGCACAGACGACATTCTTCAAGCGCAGAGAAACATCGTCGAGGTTGCCTCGTTCCTTTCCGTTGTTACGTAATCGGTCTCGTAGGAGGCTCGATTCAGAGGCTTGGTTAGTGTAGCTTCGATACACGAACGGCAATACGCCAACGATCGAGAAGATGTAGTGGTGGAACGAGCCACGCGGTCATTACGCGAACACCGGAGCACGTAGTCCACGGAGAAGAACACCACGAGTCTGGCTCCGATGCAGCTGCTGGCCGGAAACGATCACTGTGGATCCGGTCGATCAACATTCACGCTCGATATAACAAGTTCTTGCTAGACTCTGTCAAACGCTCGACGATTTTCCGTAGACGAAAACGAATTGTTGATGGATTCGTCTCCTCCAGTGACTGGAGAGAGAGAAAATTTGAACGAGTTTGTTTTCTTAGTGAGAAGGAAAAGAGAAAAAGAGAGAGAGAGAGAGAGAGAGAAGAGGAAGATTGCAACTGTTTGAAGCAGACAATGAAGTAATTGAGCAACGGGTAGTTTGGAT
>NW_025109403.1:0-5669 GCF_011392965.1 Frieseomelitta varia
AAAAAAAAAAAAAAAAAGAAAGGAAAAAGAAAAGGAAGAAAGAAATAAAAAATAAAAACAAAATAGCTAGGATCGCAGGAACTAGGGAAAGTTGGCGGGATGCTTACCCGAGTATTGTCGTCGGTGGTATGACGGTAGTGGCAGGTGCAATGGCTGGAGCCGGCGCTGGGAAAACTGGTGGACCAGGTGGTGGCCGCCCTCCTCCCGCGGGACTGAAAATCCGATAATTAATCCGTAAATAAAGCGAATAATTAAACATTACAGCGAATTACAATGATCGTAATTAAACGAAAAAGGAAAAAATCGTTATAATTCCGAAATGTAAACCGGATCGAGTGAATAATTATACGATTCAACACACAGTTGTCGGAGTTATATATACATATATATATAGTAATAGCTCGCGAAAATATTCCGACGTTTCGTTGGAAACAAACTTCCGTGTGTATTGTGTGAAACACTCTGAAATTATTCGGATAAGCAATGAGATCCGATTACTGTAATTACATTTATAACGCTTTTATAAGTTTGAGAACGTGTGAGGTTAATTTTCATTGATATATAAATGTGTTTTTGCATTGGGAGAATTGAAGGATGGCCTTCTACGTTCCCTGCAATTAACTGCATTTTGATATAAATCGGTCTTGCATGTCTCGCAAATGTCTACGTACACATTATCAGAGTGGCTTGAAACTTTATCGGTATGATCAGTATCAAAAAAAGCAAACCAAAGAATTATTATCGAAATCAGCATCAATCGAAATCCAGTTTCTTCCTCTCTGATGATCGATCGAGAATCTCTTCGATCAGTTTCTGGCAATTAATCGCGGCCGATCTATATTTCTCTAGCGAAATCTGCGAGTAAAATAAAAGATTTCGTGGCAAGGCGCACTAACGAGCAAGAGAAACAGGACAGGGAGTCGAAGTTTAAATCCGGGTGGACCGCTTGTTACACGTTTGTTTGCCCACGGAAACACGGCCGAAAAAGTAACGGGGCCGCGGATTAATCGCGTCCGATCGACTTCCAATTAAATCGTTTTAATGAATTTCCCGGCTTTCGCGTGTCGCGGCCAAACCGCCAAACTAAAACAGACCAGCGGTGCGGTTCGGCGAGTTTTATAGCACCGGCGAGAGAGAAACCATTTCGATCTGCATTTGGGTAACAGCGCGTGAAGAAAAATGTTGCGCCGAATTTTCCGAAGATTATTCATTCGAAATCGCGGCTCGCGAGCCAATTGAAACGAAATGAATCGGAAGACGAGGCGACGAATTTATATACGCGTGGCAGAGAAATGGCAAATAACAACTAAGTGTTTATATAATATGACAAAATATTGTGGTAAATGACATCTTAGAGAATTCTTCGTAGAAAGGACATACTTAATATTATCGTTGAATCTCAATATTCTATTATGCTAATTCTAAATTATCAATCTTATCACTCTGTATCGTCAAATCTAACATTCTTCTAAGCAACAAGATCTATGATATTAAATGTATTTCGAGATCTAATAGCTTTTCTCTATTAGGATAGAGAAAATGGACAATTTCAATATCTCCACTGATTCTAATTATTTATCTTATCACATATAATATTTTCTTTTTTTTAAATTCCAATTACTCCACTCCTACAAACATAACACAGTTGGAATATTGATGATTTCTCTACAAGGAAGCACAATCAACTCCACTAATTCTAATTATTTATCTTCTCATAATTCCATCTTGTCAAATCTGACAACATAATATTCTTATATTCTGGTCTACTATATCCCTAAAGGAAAAATTCCAATTACTCTGCCGATTACTCTACAAACATGCCCAACTGGTGCATTAATTTCTCTATAAGCTCAGTCAATGATTATCTGTATCTGTACTCTATTTTCACAGTATTTGCTACGAAAATTCAAATATAATTATTCACTTCGTCTCGGAATTTACGAAGCAAGTAAAAATGGATCCTTACTGTAGTGGTTGTTGATGGCGATTAGTGGGCGGTGGCGCAGCTTGAGCTGTGGAGGTCGCGGGCGAGTTAGCGCTGCTGATACGGTGAACGTGCAACTGGTGCATCTGTAACTGGCCTGCGTCTTCGCCGAGGAACGAGCACCTTGAGCATTGTCGTCTGTTGTGCACCTTGAGCACGTGAGTGGCTAGACGCTCGGCACGCGCTGCTTTGTATTCGCAAAGAGTGCACGCAAACGGTTTCAGATGTGTGTTCAGGTGACGCTTCAGGCACCAGTTGTCCACTCCGCTCCAGGAACAGTAGCAACAAGTGTACCTGAAAAAAATTAGGCGAATGTTTAGTTAGACTGTTGATTGGAATTAGAGGGGAAACTCTTCAAACGAATCTGCGAGAAAGATCAATCTTTAACTCTGATTCTAAAGGAGCATTTCTTCTCAATTGTTAGAAAGAACAATGAATACAGATCAACAAGTAATCATATCTGTTGTTGATAAGAATTCTTAATTTTGTTCAATTTTCAATTGTTCGCGCAACACTGAATCAATAAGTAATTGTATGAATAATATCTTATAATAATAACTTATCAACAAGTGGCAAGAATATTTAATTACGCTTCTAAAAGAGCATTTTCCAATTATTGTTGAGAACAGTGAATCTGGTAGAGCGAGCAATTATAATCATTATTCATGAGAACATTTAACTACAATTCTAAGAGAGCATTTTTCAATTATTGATGAGAACAGTGAATCTGGTGTCAATAAGTAATTGTAATCGTTATTAACTTCATTTCTAAAAAGATATTTATCAATTATTAATAAGAACAGCGAATCTGGTAGATCAATAAATAATTATCATCATTGTAAGAATCTTCACCTCCATTTCTGAAAGAGAATTCCTTAGTTACTGACAAAAACAACGATCGAATCTTAGACCTACAAGTCCATAAAATCAGACAATTTTCTGTCTCACTTTTGAAAAGTAGAAAATTTTTCACCAACAAAACTCTCGAGTCTGTTTATCTATTTTTTCTCTCAGAAAACGTATAATTTTGCTCTCACACACTGCACAATCCTCACCTCCGTTCCTGATTACTTTTAGAGCCACCCTTAAGATGACTCTTGCTATTGCAGCCACCATTCTGCATCCTTCTTCCCGTACTACTGCAGGTCGCTCCGTCTGGTTGCATAATTCCAGGTGCAGGCATCGACGTCCCCTGATATATACCTGCTGTGTTGCTGGTCGTGTTGTTACTAGGATTCGGCTGCAATTGATAATTCTTATTGTTGAAACCTGACGCGTAACTGGTATGTTGTTGTTGCTGCTGCTGCTGCTGCTGCTGCTGCTGCTGCTGCTGTTGCTGTTGCTGTTGCTGTTGTTGTCCACTCTGTGTGTTCGCGTTTCCAGCGTTCGATGTTCCTGGCTCTTGTTGAAGAGGTTCTCTTGTTCTCGTTGAACTTGATCCGGCTGGCCTGCGTATCCTCGATAACTCGTAACCATGCTCGCGATGCATTCGCAGGAAGTGTTTCTTTACGTGATCGGCACGATTGAACGGTTTGTAACAGATGTAGCAATGAAACGGCTTTTCCTCGCGATGGATGTTCTCATGTCGGGTGTACAAGTCGCGACGATCCGTTCCGTATGGGCAGTAAGGGCAGGTATATCGTTTCACACTGGGCGGCACCGACGACATCGTCGTGGTATTCTGCGAAAAGAAAGAAGTGCCATTTATTATATGGAGTAGTCGGGAAATTAAAATCTATCGAAATAATATTTATTATATTATATTAATTTTATTACTATATTATAATTAATATTTATTATATTAATATTTATTATATTATATTTATATTTATTATTAATATCACATAATATATAATTACTAGTATAATTATATTTATTATTTAATTATGTAAATGTTATTATTTAATTATAATTATATGTAATAAATGTTTATTACTTGATTATAATTATATCAGTACAATATAATAAATAACATGAATAAATGAAGAGCATACCTGGTGTAAATGTTGCTGTGCAGGGGCAGATGGTAGTTCTTGAAGTAAAAAAGTAGAAGTAACTGGCAATAAAGCTGCTGGCACAGTCTGCGTTTCCTGGGTCCGTCTCGATGGTGGAGCTACGCGCTCCACCCGCTCGCGTAACCTCTCCAAGTATGAAATCACGTCTTCCACCTTCAACTCTGATTGCAAATAGTCACGTGGTGGCGAGTGATGTCTGTTCCTATCGTCTGCAAGTATTCTGGACGAATGAAGCTCCATGAAATGTTCGGCGACATCGCGTGGCCCACCCCCCATCACGTCCCCTGTCGAAGCAATGCTATTTGTTAGTACAACTTACCTAGGATACCTGGGTGCAGGGTTACAGCCAATCCATGGTTTACGGTACGTTTTGGCAATTTATCAACGTCTTACTCTTCATTCATAATTAATGTCCCTTCTTTCTTTTTCAACCTGACAACATAGCAGTTTCTCCCCAGCCGATATCTGTTATAGTTCCGTTTGTATCAAGTTTAAATTGTATTCTTATTAAACTGCCAGTATCATTTCGAAATTTATTCTCGCTTGGCTTTTCTTTCTCAACCAGTTCAGTAAATCAGGAGAACTTCGTTATTTTTCAAAAAAACACTCGTTTCAATTTACAAGATTAGGAATAGAGCTACACGTATCTTTCGATGTGTATTGTCAAACATCGCGAAATGTCGAGCTCGAACAAACACTAACCGACTAATGATTGATATTAACGTCGAACCTTTCGTGAGGTCAGGAAAGGAAGTACCTTTGTGTTATTGGCAAGGACAAACTCGATAACAGAGACGGAAATTGCGAGGGAAATACAGCGGATAATAAAAGTTTTTGTATTCGAGAAGGAGCTAAGAAGCTTAACTGCGTTTCATTGTTTGTTTACCTCCCGAATTCCATACAAATTTTGCCGATAATGCCCTCGCTAATTGCCGGCACTTGTTAATTTTACCATTTACGATTTGACGACTTACGTTTTTTGGCGAAAAGTTGAAATGAACATTAGGTGGAATAAATATTGACTAGCAATTCCCTCTGTTATTTTGCTGAACAGTCTCTTTACAGAAGAAAATTCTTAACGTCCGAATAATTTCGTGTTGGCATCAGTTTGTTTAAAAATAGAAATTTCTACTTCTCGTGAATTTTTTTTAAATTTTTTAAATGACTAATAGATTTGCAACTTCTAAGTTATCAAGATCGCCAAAATGATAAAACTAGACTTGTTACTATTCTCGCCGATGTTCTTCGAATTTCACATATATATATATACAGGATATTTCGTAACTTGTGAGACCCACTTCGGCAGCTGATTTTACGCTTAAAAATAATGAAAAAAAGTCATATAAATATATGTCCCATCTGTCTTCGTTTATGAGATATAATGAATTTTATAAACAAACTCTCTGTCTGGCCTCTTTTTCCATAGACCGCAATAATTCGTAAGCAAGAATTCGCACTGTTTACAAATAATACTTATTTGATATCTTTCGTTTTTTGTACTTGATTACTGCAAATGTGTGAACGCGAAGAGAGTTTTGTATCTACCATACTTTTCACTGATAAAGCTAGTTTTACCAGGGATGGTATATTCAATTTTCATAATAATCATAATTGGGATGAAGAGAACCCACATGTTATTGTGCATTCAAGACATCAACACCAGTTTAGTT
>NW_025109404.1:0-5708 GCF_011392965.1 Frieseomelitta varia
TATATATATATATATATATATATATATATATATATATATATATATATATATATATATATATATTATATACCTCTTGTCTGTACATACAGCTGAACGGCACCAACAATATAACGACTAAACGATTTATCGCCGTGCAATGCCACATAAATGGGAAACGACGAGCGCTGTTGAGATCGATGTTGCGCATTGTCTTTTCCCTTTTTCTTTTTTCTTTCTTTTTTTTTCTCTTCTTCCTTTCTTTCTTTTTTTTTTTTCCTCTCTCTTTTCTGCGACGACGGTGACGAGCGATCGGATCGAGCACGCTCACGCTCGACAATGTAATTATATTACCGCGACAGTACGATGTAACAACATGTTCGACGACACGTACGTATATATTTATATATATAAATATATACGCACATATGTTTACATATATAAATAGAGCTCGTAGAGAAAACGAGAGTCGCGAGCAGTGATTTTTCTATTATTGCTACCGTAATTATTACCATTATCGTTTATTATTACGGTTTCTTACCGAGGATGATCGCTACGACGACGATTGATTAGTACTTACGAGAGCGAGAGAGTAGGAGAGAAAGTGTGTGCGTGCGTGTGGTTCTCGTTGTAGTGCTCGTCGGAAACGAGTGTCGCGGGAAAGGGAAGAAGGAGATGTGTGTTCGTCGAGCCAGAAGCGTTACTCGTTGGTGTAGACTGACGCGAGAGCAACAAGGGGTTCCTAAGAATTGTCCGGGACGATTGGCGAACGTCCGATGGACGGCGTACCGAGCGTTGCGAGTATCGAAAAGTGACACGAACAGTGAAAGAAACAGGCGTCAAATTTCTGATTTGCCTCGTCTACATGGAAATTAGACTGTCCATTCCACTGTTCGTCACAGAAACATGCCCTCTACGACATCTCAACCACTTGCGGCTGGAACAACGTGCCACGTGCACGTCGAGAATTTTTTTGTTTCAAAATTAGTAACGTTTCCTCTAGTTTCAAGTATGGTACACTCGATGCGAAGCAAATGATAAATTTCGTCGCTTCTCGTCAATCATTTCTTATCCAGCGACGTGTCGTACGACGCCGGCGTTCTTCGAAGAGAAAGCGACGAATTTATCGTGTACGGTTCGGTCGCTCGTTACGGTCCGCAGTCAGCTGCCAGCGCGCAAGTGGTTGTCACGATACGCGCGTGTTCCCTTTCCTCGTCGGAGACGAACGACGTAGACTAGACCTCTTTAGAAATGTTTCTCTAACGATTCACTTTCGTGTCCGAGGTTTTCGTTTCGCGTCCATTTGCGGTACAGAGATAGAAAAGCACGTCTGTTCCTGTTGGCCCTATACGCGCCTTTGAAATAACACGAACGAACCGGACCTACGTTCGAAAGTCTCGGAACAAGTGCTTTAGACAGACTTAGAGACAGGTGTTTTTAGCACCTGAGAGATGCTTTACGCGACGGTGACAGTGTCTGTTGTTCGAGACTTTTGTCTTTCGAAAGAGGGAAGGAGTGAACGCGTCTCGGTACGGGTCCTGGCGATGAATCGCGACTCGTTTTTTTGAATAAACGATCGCAACGATCGACCGAGAGAGAGAGAGAGAGAGAGAGAGAGCTGACAATTCAGTTTCCGATCATTTTCTATTCTTTCGTCTTCATTCTCGCAACGACGATGGACCCCCTCCACGATTTTTGTTTCCTCTTCCGGGTTAGCGAGTAGGCAAACGGCGAACAGCGTTCGTCCGTTAAAACGTTTTATTTATCGTTTAATTTAAATGGTTTTTTTTTTTTTTTTTAATTAATTAACCACGGTCGAGTGACGAGAAGGGACGTCAGCCGGGACTTCCCCCCCGAATGAGGTTCGAAGCCACGTTTCTAGGCGTAAACGATCATCCTGTCGTTATTTATTTGGCAGTGACCGAACCAATGCTCAAAAAAACAAAAAAACACACACGCAAAAGAAAAAGGAAGAAAAAAAAAAAAGAAAAACGATGCTGTTGGTTTAGAAGTGAATAAAAACGAAGCTGAGAAACCAAGGTTTTCTTTACCCGTCTGTACCTATATAGGCCTGTAAACAACGTCGTGTATGTGCAGTGGAGTATAAAGGGAATAATAAAGAGTACACACTTTTTATATGCACGGCTTTTAACTCTTCTCACTTTTTCACCGATTCTTCGGCTGCGAGTTCGACAGCGATCCGATTGAAATGCATTAAATGCGACTTGATATTCTTCAGTTCTCGAATATCTGGTACACGTAAGAAAAGCAGTGTGTTGCGTTGAGCAGAGGACGATGTTAAAGCAATGCGAGAGAATCGAACTGACATTGTTTTCGTCGTTCCCTCGCGAAGTATCGTGGGCTTTTGCCACGTTGGTTCGAAGAAGGTCTTTACACGAGGTTTCTTTCCTTTTTTTCCAAGATGTTGTGTACGTGCTATACGTTCGTAGCTTAAGTATAATTAATTATATAATTATATATTAATTGTATATTAATTAATGTATAATTAATTATATAATTATATATTAATTATGTATTAATTAATGTTAAGTATAATTTTTACGTAGAACTAAGCAGAATAACTGATACTCGATGGTTCAGCTACTCTCGACTCCATTTTCCTTCATTTCCTCGAGTTCAAGCGGACAAGTTGGAAACAGGGATCGAAATCAACAGGTTCTGTACGTTTTCAAAAAAAAGAAAAACAAAAATTCTGCTCGAGCTTGTGCATTTCGTATCGAAGAAATATCTGTTTTCGTGGAACTTTCGTGGAAAGAAAAGTGTCTCGCTTTTGAACAGTGTAATAAAAGTTCCATGGAAAACGAGTAATTGCCTTTTTTTTTTCTCTCTTTCTAACAAACAGACTAATTTGTACAACTTCATCCTAAATCGAATACTCGTTGCGTGATCTTATACCTGATTGTTCAACTCTGTTTTAGAAAAAGGAAATGCGCGATTTCGTTAACGATTCGTTGATCACAAGAGATGGACAATCGAGCATTTCCGTCGTATTTTGCTCGTACTATCTTCGAAAAGGGAAAGGAAATGTCGCGCAAAAGTTTGTATAAAATTATCGGACGTCTACGACGAGGAAGCCATCAAACTACGACAGTGTCAGAATCGGTTTGCTATAAATCTCACTGCCGATGAGTTTATCAAATCTCTGTCATTCGTCGAGTCGCAAAGTTGCCTGAAAGATGGCCAAAGAATACCTGAACGATATATTGTCTAATAAAGCTTTTGTTTCTCGTCAAAAATTCGCCTTTCATTTGCAGATGAAAGTAAGAAAAAAAAAAAAAAAAAAACGCAGTTACTTTCTGGCCAACCTAATATTTCAAAACATTCGATTAATAATGAATATTCGAGCATTATTCGTTGAATGGTATTCATATGTCAGTGAGAACAAATTATCTTCCGACGAGAGAAAAATTCTTACTTTTACATATATATATATCATAAGTTTCATTCCGTCTGAAACTTTTGCTTCTCAGTACAGTTTGTTCATCTGTAATAATGCCTACCCTTTTCGATCCCTGATCACTGTCGGCGCTCATGGCAATTTGAATTTTCGATCCCGCTCGCGACCGCAAGTTCAAGCCGATGTCGACGCGATCGAGAGCGACGAGCTTCGCGACATTCACGCGCAAATATATACATATATATATATATATATATATACATACATACATCGGACGTAATCGGGGGAGAATGCGAAAAAATCCAGCGAGTCTGGATAGTTCGAGCCAGTGGGAGCCAAGTTGCGACAGGTGAGAGGACTGGTCAAGTCACGAAGGACGATCGTCTCGCGCGGATGAGACATGGGCGATATCCTGCGAAGCTGGATGCAAGCTAGGCTAGGGATCCTGATCGACTTGACGCCGGACGTGTTCGGCCACTACACCAGGGACGGCTCGCTGCTCGCGCAGATCCTTCACAACTACGACGTGATCAATCGGGAACAGTTGGAGACGATCGTCGCGACGCAGGACCCGGCCCTCTGCCGTGTGAACCTCAAGCACCTGAGCATCTGGCTGAGGTTCGTGGGCATCGACTTCGACGACGAGAGCATCGACGAGATCTCGTGCGGCAAGGGCACCACCTCGCTGCGCCTCTTCTACAAGCTCTACCTGTCCCTCGAGACCAAGGACAGGCTGCACTTCGTCACGCTGCAGAAGGAGAGAGAGAGGTTGCTGCCCGTGTCGAAGAAGTTCGTGGTGACGAGAGTATGCGAGGATCCTCCGCCGTACCAGCCACCGGTGCATCCTTCGTCGGCGAAGCTCGCCAAGGGGGCGGACGTCGTCGACTGGCATCGTACCAAACAGCCGGCGATACTCGCGAAGTTTCGACGAGGGCGAGAGAAGCTCGAGGCTGCCCGCGTGCAGCCGGACGTCGTCGTCGTCGATCGCTGCGTAGCACCCGAGGTGCATAACATTCGAGTAAGTACTCTTGGTAGAGAGGAGTTACGGCCAAGTTACACAGGGATGATTGGAAGATGGAGGGGAATTGAAATTGTGGAGTTTTGGCAAACGGTTCAGATGCAAGACGCTGCTCTTCGAAGGTGCTGGAACGAAGGTCCACGAGTGGCGAAGGTTGTTGACGTTACGCGGTGGATGTTGTAGCGTAGCGAGGGATAGCGAGTTACAGTGGTCCTGAGATAGTAGATTAGTGTTGTATAGATTGTACAGAATATAAAGTAGATTATAGGTTTATATTAGAATTATATTGTGTTAGAGTAAGAGTGGAAGTAGTTTAGTTTAGTTGGAATGTAGAACGAAGCGTAGAGCTCTGTGCTGTAGTACGAGTAGTCTCTCCCCGATTTCGGTGCGACCGTAATTTCTTAGAAGTTAATATTAGTAGTTTAAACTTGCAGTAAAAATTAGAGATTCCTAGGTACGATGTGTTAGTTGATCTGCGGAATAAAAAGTCTATTTGTTCGTTACATCTCCTTTTTCTTAAATTTAGAAATCACGTCCTCTGTCGTTTTAAAATGACAAAATATGTCGACATTGATATGTTAGGAATTTGATCGCAAAAAAAAAAAAAAGAAATTTCCAACGCGTGTATATCGATCTGTCGAGGAAAATTTTCAAATCTTTCTGCAAACGTTTTATGGATCAAACGAAACGTGAAGGAAAAAAGCTGTGGGTTTAATTTCGAAGATACAGTTGGAAAAGTTTACAAATCAATCCTCTTAATTGGCTATTTTTGCAAATGAAAATTTAATTCGATTTATGGGCATTGAAATGCTAGCGCCGCGTAGCGGTGAATTGGTGGAACTAAAATCTATCGCTGTCCTTGTCCCACGCTAGTGCTGTTCTTATCTGTTACCTTGCATAAGTCCGTCCTTGTCGCACACTATCGCGCTCCTTGTCTACGAACTGTTGCTGCCATCTATCGGATTTTTCCAATTTACCCTTTTAGTTCCAGATGAAATTTGAGGCACTTAGATGTCAGCACAGTCGATAGACAAGGAGCGCATCAATGTACGACGAAGACGACAGCGATAGATTTTTAATTCCTTCGTTTCGCCGCGGAGTGGCGCTAGTCTTCAAAAATGTGAAGGGTTAGAAAGTGGCGATGATAATGCGAGGATAATGTAGGAAGTGATGATGTGGGTAAGGTGAGGAAAAAGGTTGTGGCCATTTCGTCTCAGAGTCGCTGCCTAGACTCATCAGTGGGGCTGATGGCAGCGACTCCTTACCCCAGACGCTTGTTTTTCTAACTACTCGCTA
>NW_025109405.1:0-58756 GCF_011392965.1 Frieseomelitta varia
TTTTTTTTTTTTTTTTTTTTTTCTTTCTTCCCACGTTCGAATATAATATCACACTGAGCCGGCTGTGTACTGTTTTGCGAGTGTGTGTCCATCGTTTTCTTTCTTCGTCTTCGTTCTTCCTCGCGAAGAAGAGAATGAAGGCCTGGCGGTCCGCGGGCCCCAATGCTTTCGTCACGCGTTCAACGAGGATGCGCCGAGGAGGAGAAGGAGGAGGAGAAGGAGGACTTTCATCCGCGAATCGGCGACCCACTCTCGCCGTATCGGCCGCGAACATAGAAAGTTCGAATTGGGACACTGTCTCGGTTCTCGGGGGCTTCCTCTCGGTCTCGATACGTCTCGACGCGTATTTATGGGACACCTGTGGCGCTCGACGTCCCTCGGTCCTGGCTAGTAGCATTTCCGGGTGCACGTGCATTTGCGCACCAGATCGACGTCCTTCGTGTACCGCATACCGTCGGCGCAGATCAGTCGAACCTGCGGATTGACGTCAGTCTTCGTTTAACTTAGAGTCAGAGAAGGGCGAAGATATAGACACGTCATGCACGTATGGTTGTTGGCCGGCAACTTCTCTGCATCGCTCAAAGTCGTTCGACTTTCGCGTGCGTCTGACAACCGAGGCAAAGGTTACCACCGCTGACGATAAGTGAAACGCGTAATGAATTCGTACGTACCTTGCGCCGTTTCGTCTTCCGTGGCAAACAACAAGAGTTGCCACAACTACCCCAACACTTGGCAAGTTTCACTGGTCGTCGACTCCGACATCCGTTCTCGCTGTAATACTCTCTGGTGTGCTCTTTGCGACACGTCGGTGCTGCAACAACAGACGCGTTTACATCCAATTCTATTTTTTCCTCGTCTCTTTTGTTTTATTTCCGAACGAACTCTCTCGATGCTCGTTCCGACGAAATTGGAAATTCTCGAGAGAAAAAAAAAAAAAAAAAAGAAAAAGAATTCTCGGGCAAACTCGCGCGGAGCGCCTACCTTTCTCGCAATACCGTCCTTGCCATCCAGTTTGACACCGGCAGGTATATCCGTTCCCGATCGGCGATGGCACGCACTGCGAACCCTTCCTGCACTCGTGTCCCGCGCAGGGATCGGAGATTATCGCGCCGGGTCCTGTCATAACGATGTCTGCAACACGGAATTGCAATATTAATACGTCGGATTCCGCGTAAAGGAATTCGTGGGGTGAGGAAACCTCGTTGCTCGGAATTTTGTTCCCGCTGCGTGCCCAATGCGATTGTCGCAGCGAAGAAAGGCTTCAGATTGTTTGTTTTAGTCGTCCAAGTTTTATGAGAATACATGAGCAAAGACGAAAGTTTTGAGAGTAAGATTTCGAGTAAAAGAGTAGTCATATGCCTTGTGGACTCATATAAATGTAAAATAAAGTATCAGTCAGTTTTTAAAACCTTAAACTTACGTCTTCTGTTGGACCACTCTTGTCGGGTTTTTTTTTTTTTTTTGAAACTCGACCAGATTTTTATCGTGAGCATCGTGAGTATCATGAGTTGTGGTAGAGTGCAGGTATAGTGACAACTTCGATTCTCTTTTTATCGTCTATTATAATCGCCGTATTTGGATCTACTCAGTTTTTCTTTTAACTACTTAAATATTAATAAACTATTTATTATAATATTTATTATTATTAATATAAATATTAATATAAATATAATATAATAAATATAAATATAAATATAATATAAATTTTAATATAAATATTATATATTTATTATATATTACTATTATAAATATTTAATATTTATTATAAACCACGTGATGGATTAAATTTGTGGTGTTTTTCCTACAGGAATGAACACTTGTAGTTTCTAAAGAATTTTATTCCACGTTACAATGTCTCTAAACTTGATGAAAAAGAGCTACTTTCTCCCTCCTCCCGACGAAGAAAAATCGAATGGAAGGAGAAAGTAGCGTAAATGACCAAATATAAAAAAACAAGTGATTTGGACTTTACAAGGATTATCATTGACTCAGTGTTAGCATCG
This sequence comes from Frieseomelitta varia, assembly GCF_011392965.1. NCBI lineage: Eukaryota > Metazoa > Arthropoda > Insecta > Hymenoptera > Apidae > Frieseomelitta > Frieseomelitta varia. The sequence continues at coordinate 2,004 of NW_025109405.1, forward strand.
AGCCAATATTGTCGGGATGTTCCGATCCAACATGGAATGGAAATTTCACGTAACATACTGTCAAGTCAAATATCAAACTGATGAGCAAGGTGTAAAAGGCGGTCGAACTGTACCGGAATGTTCGTGAGCCATGTTCTCTTGTGGTATCGGTTCCTCGTTGCTGCCGCTTCCCATAATTCCTTCCGCTTCCACAACGTCTCGCGCCTCGTCAGCCTCTTCCTCGTTCGAGGTGCATCCGGGAGTTACGCGATGCATCTTGGCGGCGTTGCTGAAGTCTACCAACTTGTGATTGATCCACATCTCGGTGATGCAGCCTGCAAGTTTCGGCAAGGGGAACTCGTTACACCGCTAGTCAATTTTAACATTCTGGTTGCGGGAATTGTCAGAAACTGGAAATCCCGGCGTGTCGAACAACAAGTTGAACAACAATGGGATTGTTGAGGACACAGGCGGCCGTCGGTGTCGATTGTGTACCTTTGTGTGTATTACTTGGTGTCGAAGGGCCGTCCACTGTTGTGAACAACTCTGGTTTGACTTGGTTTATCTTTATTGTGCAACAAGTCTACTCGATTCAGAAAGCCTGGCTTGTTTGAGTGACCAACCTACCGACTGAATTCGAAAGATACACTTGCAACACACCGAAGTGTGAATCATTGATTTTGATGACATTTGGCATAATATTTGATCTGTATTTCCTTTTGTGAAGAATAATGACTAAACTGAACCTGAATAAATGACCAACGTCTGAAAGTTAGTTTCTTGATTCGATTGGAAAATTTTATTAAACTCATCACACGATGTGATGGAGTTAGTTGGTTACTGGATAATTAAGACTCGCTCACTGTGATAACTACTATGTAATAAACACAAATGTTTGGAAATTTTTAATTTGACACGCTGAGTTTGGAATGGCATCCTCTTGGCTGTGAATGACTGTACTCATTATAAAGAAATGCAAGTTTTTTTGTTTTTACCCGTAACGCGAGAAAAATTGTTACTTAAATCAAATTTTCTGTGGAAAATGAAAGATATTTGTAAATCTTAGACATTTTGGAATATCTTGAGACTAGACCTGATACTATATATATATTTTCTTGCTATCAATATTAATCAAGTTAAACGATAAAACCATTGATTTCTCAAATAAAAATTTACTGTCATTTCCTCATAATTTAATTCAATTTTACAACAACTGCACGTACTCCGTGCTTTATAACGAATATAATCGCGTCTCGCACTCGTGTAGATGTACACTTTTAAAAACGGCAGAGTCAAGGGGTTAATGGGAAACATATTTTTACCTTGGAAGCTAGTGATGTTCCTCAGATGAAATTCCGTGAACGCAATGTTGGCAACTTCGGGAGCGACGCCGCCGACGTACATAGACGTGACGAGTTTCAGGTACTCCTTCGGACCCTCGTTAATGATGCTTCTAGCAGGACCGCGGTCGACCCTCATCGTGAAGTTCTTCTTGATCGCGAGCAGCTCAGCCACGTGGGGTTTGCCATCGGCGACCATCTCGTAACTGTACATCGTCGAGGTTGGGTAGTTGCCAACGTCGTACGAGACTCTGACACGGCCGTTGAACAACTCGACGGCGATATGGTCGCCGTTCTGGCCGTCGTAGAGGAGAACCCCGTTTTCCTGCGTGGTCGTGAAGACGATGGTCACGTTCGCTTCGGGCCTCGTGCGTAGCGGCTCCAGCTCGACCAGCGAGCTGTTGTCCACGAAGCTCAAACTCGTCAGGTACTCGCATCGTTTTCCTTTAACCAGGTTCATCAGGATCTTTGGTCAGCTACCTTTCTACAACTGTGCGCTGGCCACGTATTCGCGCGTTTTGTACAATCGGATTTTTCACCGAGCATTTTCGGATTGTTCTTTCTCTGCATTTTTGACGGAATTGAAGAAGAAATGCAGGCAACGTTTGTTAAATTAGCATTGTTCGTTTCTTGATTAAATTTCTAGAGGTTCAGTTTTAAAATAAATGTGCGAAAACCAGTAAGTCTATGTGAAATTTGCGTCTTGGGAAGTTAGCTTGAGAAAACGTAAATTTAGAGATCAAAGATGGCTAATTGGCGGCCCTTGCCCCTACTTTCCTAGCGCTATCTCCCCACTCCTCTGCATCGATATCCCCCCACTGCGTCGCGGCCGCGGTACTCACATTAGCTACATACATGTACATATAAATTATTTTCTTTACCTAGTAAACTACTCAAGCAGTTTGTATGGCTTGCTGTGAAACAGAATGGGAACTAATTTCCATGGTGGGGGAATGTTAAGATCGCGTCACGTCGAAAAACGTAGTCGGTAGATGAAACTACTCTGCCGGCTGAATGCACTGTGAATCAGTGGTTGAAAAATGACTCTTTTGAACTCCCTCTATTTGGAATTCATTGACGGAGTGGACGAAGATATATTTCTCGGTGAAACGAGAATCGACTTACCGGTGTAGCCGGGGTGGCACTGGCAAAGATAGTCCGCGGCGGAAGCGGGAGCAGGTTGGAAGCACGCACCGTGCTGACAGTCATGGTGTGCACACGGACTGGTCTGTGGATAGAGCATGGCTGTCGAGGGTGCTGCCTCGCAGTACCTGCCCGTATATTCCGCCGCGCACTTGCACTCGTAATTGTTTATGCCGTCGATGCAAGTAGCACCGTTCTGAAAAATAGAAGAAGAAAAAAAAAAATGAAATTAGAAAGGTAGATGGATCGATTCGAAGATAGAACCGATTGGACGAGAAGACATACCTGGCACATATGATCAACGCAGTCATCCAAGTTGGTGGAACAATTGAAGCCGGTGAAGCCGATTGGGCATTCGCAGCTATAGTGGGTCCCGTGGTCGACGCATCGACCCCCGTTCTCGCAGGGGTCGTGCCCTTTTGTGCAAAAGGGTATCTTCTCCTCGCAGTACTCGCCCATGAATCCTGGGGTGCAGTCGCATCTGTAGGCTTGGACGAGGTCGACGCAGGTTGCGTTATTCGCGCACTTGTTGTCCTCGCAGTCGTCGACGTTGTTCTCGCATCGAAGTCCCTTGTACCCGGGGGCGCAGTCGCAACTGTCACACACCGACTGATCGTCAATCGAGACATTGACCATGATCTTCGATCGCGGTATATCCGCCAATTGATTTAGTTACACGTAACCGATTCATCGACTATTCATCCTTGTTCTCTTCTCTCGAACGTTTAGAAAAATTTCCTTTTCAGTCGTAATTCTACTTTTCGTTTACTTTTTGTCCTGTGTTCATTTAGTATTTCGTAGGAAGGAAAAAAGAATTGTAATACTGATTACTTGTACCTGATTTTGTCGTGATATTTTTGTATAATGAACAAGGCCAAATCGAGATTGCTCTCGAGGAAAGAAACGCTGTATTATAAGCGCTTCGTCGATAGATCGTTACGTGTACCTGCTACTCTTCGGGGCTCACGTGCAGAGGTCCCGTTTTATTTATTCATACAACAGTGCACGCTTTTTTGCACGTGCAATTTACTGCTACTGAAACTACATTTCATACTCTACTTGTACGTTAAACAGCGTTTTTACAATGCAAATACACTTGCCTCGTGAATTTTCTGTTTCTCCACGTTTTTCTCTCTTTTTTTTTTTTTTTGCTGGAGGGAATATTAAGTCTTTCCTCGCATGTTTACGAATTCTTCAAAAAAAGAAAGGAAAAAAAAGACGTAAAAAGGAAGAGGGAAATATGAAATCCGACAGACGGACTCGCAAATCATCGACTCTTACTACTAGACAGTGAGATACATTACAGCCAAATTATAGGTTTTTCTTTTCTCATCGAACAAATGCCAATTTCAACTTTCGCCACGATCAATGCAATACTCTACACGATAGATACTCAAAGCTGTTGTCTCGCCAAATAAGTAAATACATCGGTACGTTTTCGTGCACGTCTACTCAATTTTTGACCAACACTACTGCCTCCCGCGTCCGCGGAAGGTAGCCATCAGACAGAGCTACAGCAAATGCACACACGATGTTCGAACATCGTGATTCCGTGTCTGCAGTAAAATTCCAATCGCAACGTCCCGCGTCTCTCTTTTGTCGTAATTTATATATATATATATATATATATATATATATATATATATATATATACATATATTATATTATATTATCTATATATTATTATTTATATAATAATATATTTATCTACATGTATCTGTATACATTATTATTTATATAATAATATCTATATGTATCTATATATATTATTATTTATATAATAATATATTTATTTACATATATCTGTATACATTATTATTTATATAATAATATATTTATATTATATCTACATGTATCTCTATATATTATTATTTATATAATAATATATTTATATTATATCTACATGTATCTATATATATTATTATTTATATAATAATATATTTATCTACATGTATCTGTATACATTATCATTTAAATAATAATATATTTATCTACATATATCTGTATACATTATTATTTATATAATAATATATTTGTATATAATTGATATAAATCAACGATTAAAGATCGCTTTAGAAATTCAAGATTCGTTGAAAGAACAGAGAAGAAAGAAAGAAAGAAAGAAAGAAAGAAAGAAAGAAAGAAAGAAAGAAGGGGGAAGACTTTGTGGCGCGATTGGAATTCGTGGACAGACACTGATTCTACGGGCACCACTGAACGAGCACATAGAGATCAGACCCGAACGAGCTTGCCAGAAAGTTCTCTACTGGTAGATTAGTCAAGACGCTTGATACCTGAATCTTCCTTCTTCCAATACTTTACAAGTTCCGGCGTTCCGGCAAGGATTTCCATAGCACGCGTCAATTTTATGTTCACACCGGTCCCCATGATATCCTGGCGCGCACTTGCAACGGAACTTCCGGTCCGGGAGCGCCTCGCAAAATCCTCCGTTCTGGCATGGCGAGGTGTAGCACAGGTCGCACTTGGCCAAGACTTCGGCTGGCTGTTGGCTGGCTGCGCGGAAGAAAGGTCTACGATTAATGAGCAATTTTAGTACCCCATTGTGACAACGGGCCAAAAAACCATGAACTAAACAGACTGCGTCACGGGCCAGTGAGAAATCAAAAACATCTGCACGTGCGGAACATCCATCGATCGTTGAGCGACACCGGCCAGCGATTTACAGAGACATTTCTGCCTGACAATGAGAAATCGAAATTCCTGAACGACGCGTTACAACGGGGATGGCCAACCGTGGGCATTTCATGATTTCTGGTGGTGCATAGAGCACATTGTTTTGATTGATAAATGAAAAGAATAACACAAGATATAATGATATTGAAGTCAGCGCGACTATTTGTTAGAATTTAGTTGGTCAATTTCCCTTAGTTTTTTAAAAATAAAACTGTTCCAATGTAATGTTGACTTGATGAAATTTGCTTTCTTATACGTTTATTACTTATAAACACGTTTTCGTTGTTGAAGTAATTTAAGCTCATTTCAGAAAAAATTGGCACGTGCAAAAGTTTGGCCACTCCTGTTATAATATACGTAATTGTATTTTTAACGCAAGCAAAAAGAAATTTCTGTCAACTTCAATACCGAACATTTATTTATTACAGAGAGAACAAATGACAAAAAGGAAACAGTTTCGGTTAGAAATTTACTTTCACATTTTTCAATCAGAATTTGATTGTGGTTTCATTCTTTGGTTTTTCGGAAGCTTCGTTCCAAAAAACTAAAATACACTCGTCTCTCCATTTATGCGATACTTTTTAAACCAATTCACGTAATTTGAATTTACATTGTAGCCAGAAAATACAGTGTAGATAGAAAATATACTATGCATCGATCGATCAACAAGTCTTAAAATTTCAGCGACACTTAAAAAAAACGTTGCAGCAAATTCATGAAACCTTGGCAAACGATAAGTTTGAAAACAAATTGTCCAAAACAACTGACCATTAACAATGAAAATGAAGCCGAGCTTGCAAATATTTCAAGCGACAAGGGTAATGAAGGGGTTGACTGTTTTGAATTACAGTGTACATCGAATAAAATTTACTTTTGCTTTCTGAAATAAAATCATCATTTATTATTTTTCTTCTTTAATCCACGTGAAGTAAATACGCTTCTCCTTACAATATTTTCTTTTCTATCGTACTGGATTTTCATTCGCGTAAAACGAGCCCGTTTACACGCGGAGGGAAATGAAATCGTTCAAACAAATTTCCTCTGATTTTCTCTGTTCGATTTTGTCGCTCGCGTCGTTCACTCGCTTCGATTCCCCAGCCCTATCTTTACCAGCAAGATAATTCAATAACTTTGAACACGATGAACAGATCGAACCTTTGAGACTTCGACTCACTCGAGAGATATATCTCTCAGATCGGTGTTATCGAGCTGTCGAGCCACACATTGGATAGGTATTCTCGCAAAGTCAGCGAGTGGTAGAATCCGTACTGGAATCAATTGACTGGTCAGCAACAGCTGGCCGCTCTCGCCACGATCGCGATAACTGTCGAGGAAATACATACTTTTGCATTGGAACGCGGTCGCAGGTGTCGTGAGCAGCAGCTTGTCCCTCATCGCCGGGGGCTCCATGCATCTCGCGATGCCTGCCTCCACGTAGTCCTTCTTCACCCATTCGGCCAACCATCGCATGCTGCAGTCGCAGTAGAGCGGGTTAGACCCCAGAGCGCTGTAAACACACACACACACACACACACATACATACCAGTGGTTGGTGAATTATCGACACCAGTGGAAACCAGTGCGTTTTAGCGAGAGAGGGTACTCACAGGTGGGTTATAGATTGAAGATCCTCGAACGCGCCCTCGGGGATCACCGATATGTCGTTACCGTGCAGGGACCTGGCGGGTGTAAATCCAGATTTTAAACGATCGTTACTGGAGAAGTCCCGGATTGGAGAATTTCAAGAAACAAGTCGAAGTTAGTCGATAAAATAAAAAAAATCGACAACGACCTGCTACTCGATGATTTTGCATTGAACGTTGTTGGAATTTCAAACCGTTCAAACGCCGAGGCGAAGGAAGTTTTTTAATTGTGCTGCCGCCGGCGTGAAAATTAATGTCCGCGTTCGTATATATGTATCACGGTGGAACGCGATATTATACTGTAACAATGGAACACTGTGACAATGACGTAGTACAAAGGATATTCGTGTAATCTTGATAGAGGATTAAGATTAGTTGCCTCGTGTTCATTATCAACGCGACACTCACGGTGAAAATTTTAATATAAATTTAACGAGGAGTTAGATTTCTGAAACTGTCCAGCGGACAAAAGCGATCCTATAAATAACGCACTTTTGCCCTCTGGAGCTGAAAATTAAAGAAATTCACACCGACGGAGCTATGTACGTATGCATGTACATGTATGTGTTCCTGTATGTCCCGTGCTACGGCTAGCTCTTTAAACAAACGATGCTGTTATTAATCAGCGAGATCGACGTTATCACGTAACAACGCCGTAGAGTTTCTATCAATATTCGAGCAATTATTTGCAAATATGAAGCGAGATACAGAATACCGCTCCGAATTCGCTCATCTCGAATGAATTTCGTAATATCGGCACCGGGTAAGCGTAAATCGCTCTGTTCATAACTTTGCGTACACGCGGATGATTTAACGAATTAATTATAATAATTACAGCCATAAAGAACAATCGTTCCTCAAATTGCCCGCATCAAGAAATTAATAACGCAATCAGCGGAATAAACGCGCCGGCGATAAATCAGCCGAGCCGATTTTGATCGATAAAATGGCACGCTCTCGCCCGCGTTAATTTACCACCGATATTGTCGCTTTTATTTATTCCATTATCGAAATTTAATGTATATACCCCGTTTCCAATTGTTCCCCTCCCCAATTTCCACGCGTACTCGCGCGAGACTCACAAAGAACCGAAAGCATACTGAAAGCTGCGGTATTCCGTCCAGAAAATGGTACTTTCGCGAGAAAAATGGTTGCTCTTTCGCCACTGTGTTCGCGATTTTCGCCACCCCCCCCCCCCCGCCTCCCCACCTTTTATCGCGTGATTTCGATGTAATTCCTTCCTCGTGATTTATGAAACGCGACTCGAAATGTTCGAACACGTATGAAAGGAAGGTATGAATCAACGCAATTGTGCTCGCCGGAACAGAACAGAAATTATGCAGTTCGAGACTCACATTATCCGCAGCGATTTCAAGCCGGCCAGGGCGTTCCGTTGGACACACTGCAGCTTATTGTAGCTGATAATTCTGAAAATTCATCCGGTCATCCGTTATTTTTTTTCTTTCTTTCCTTGGTTGACAACGCGTTTGATCGAGAATTTGTCTCTCGCTCGCTCGTGGTTTCATTTCGCGATCGAATCGAAATGGAAAATCGAAAGTAAAAGTGCCGACACTTACAGATGGGACAACTTGGTGAGATTCCTGAAGGTGTCGTTCGACAGCATCCCGATCTGATTGTTGCTCAGGTCTCTGAAAAGCAAAACGAGAGTAACGAGAGTTTCAAGTTTTTCTTGTTCTTTTTTTCTTTTTTTCTTTTCTTTTCTTTTCTTTTCTTTTCTTTTCTTTTCTTTTCTTTTCTTTCGTTCTGAATCTCGGTAACGCTACGAGAGGTCACACGCGTATTTTATTTACAGTCTAGTGAGAATCCTCAGGTGGTTCAGTCTCTCGGGCTGGATCGTCTTGATGTCGTTCACGTCCAAATACAACTCGGTGGTTTCCGGCGGAATCCCACGTGGAATCTCCGTAAGCTGAGACCTCGAACATCTCACCACTGACCCGGCGCAATTACATTGAGGTGGACAGTAATCGTCTCCTAGGCAACCCACGCTGTCGTCTGCGGGTTCGTAAAACAGACGGCGGATCGTTAATCTCGCGATCGATTCGAGCAATCGGAGATTAAGAATTAAATTAAAAATATCGTACGATGTACCGACAGTTTATAACCTTCGTTTCTCTTTTCTTCGATTGATTCATCGTGTGATTTATAGGTCTGTTAAATTTCTCTCTTCCCTTTGGCTACGGCAGACTTTACACGTAGACATTATAGTAGAAGTTGAAGAACGAGAACGACGCGCGCATTTCTCAGAATATCGAAATGATCGAAACATTGAATTGCATTTCATTCGACCAATATTATTTACTTATTCGTATTATTTACTTACTCTGTGTTGGTGCACGTATTACTCTTTAAGCTTCATTTCGAAATCTAATAATCTAGTAAAGTATGGTACAAAACATAATCCTACATTACACTTTTGTGTTCGTAATACGACTCCCTTCTTTCCTTATGTTTTCTACACATTACACATTCGCGCCTTTTTGTAATTAATTCATCACTTTTTCATTTTGACGATATTAAATAAAATAATTGTAAAAAAATCATGTTTAAATAACACGTGACTCACGGAAGATGTAATTGCTGGATTAAAATTCATTCGCGTCCGATCCGAGTGAGGTTTGCTGCAATTATCGTGGATGATTTTTACCAGCCGTCTATAGTTCGATTCAAGGAACGCGAAGTGAGCCAACAGTATCTCGATAGCAAATTTTAAAAGCACTTCTAGGCGCCAACTAGTAGCCAAAGGGTTAAAGATTTAAGTTTTTGCGAAAAAAAAGAAAAAAATACAAAAAGATCTTACTGTTGCACTTGAACTCGTGATGTGGTATATCTTTGACGACCGCGTCCTTCAATCGGGGAGGATCGTGACAGTGTCCGACGACGCCAGACATGTCGCGTTTCCTCAGCCATCCGGCGAACCACGCGAGATGACAATTACACGACAAAGGATTGCCTTGCATGTTGCTGAAAATGCCAAGCGATTTATTAGACCGGTGAATGTGAATTATGGAAAGGGAGGCACGTTTATCAGACGAGGCAGGAGGGGGCGAAGTGGACGGCGAAACTTTGTATCGAAAACGCGCGCAGACGTGCAATAATTAATGAATCTCGTATCTCGTATTAATACCGATGAACCGTAATTCATATAATCGCGATATTAATCTGATTGAAACGTTCACGTTTCCGATCGCAGTGTGGCGAGTGGGTCTCGTTTCAGGAAAAGTCGGCACGTTAACGAATCGTACTTACGCCCGTTGTTGTATTTAAGCAATTAACGACAAATTCATTTACACGAACGTACAGGATAGCACATGCTATCGGTCCAACATTTATTACGTCGTGATTAATAATGCACAATTGTCGATTAAAACCTCGTCGAACTGATATTCTTCGAATTGATATTTAACACGTAACACGTGTCGATGTTTTTCCTCCGAGGAGGGGAAACAAAAGTCGACAAACCCTTTCGCGTCGGTCGAAGATCGATCTCACGTGGAAAAAAAAAAAAAAAAAGAAAAGGAGGAAATAAAAGGAGAGTAGAGCGACGAGGCTAGTAAAAGCCTCGGGTCGTTTCGAGGTATACTTACATGGTGCGTATGTGCGTCAATCCGTCGAACGAGCCGTGCATAACGCAGGTTATGGCGTTCCCGTGCAGGTTCCTGTGTGAAAATAATGTTCGACGAGGGTTATACAGTATCGCTCGAGGGGGGGAGGGGGAGTGATACCGTTTTATGCGAGGAGACATAAAAGTTTCTACTCACAGGGTCTTAAGATTCGTCAGGCCGGTGAACATCTTGTTGTGAACTTCCCTCAGCCTGTTCTCCGACAAGAGTCTGCGAAACGAGGGCTCGTTATTGCACGCGGACAAGCACGCGCGGTCTACGAAATATTAAAAAGAAAGAGAGAAAGAGAAAGAGAGAGAGAGAGAGAGAGAGAGAGGGTTCTCTTTACGCGTCGATGGGAATCGATGCTCGTGCGCATCGTCGCACCCTTGAAACTATGGAAAATTCGCGCGGGAATTATTATTGTGTCGCGTAGGAACGACGTACTATCGTATTTTTCGTGAATTGCCTTCAAAAGGAAACGAATTTTAATATTATTCGTACATAGAATAATTGTGCTAGTAATGATAAACTGTTGGTAATTTAAATATGTACATCATACAATGATCCATTTTCGAAATCATTATCTTGACAGACGTGACTAAATCCACATTCTTTCAAAGATGATTATTACATTACGTGGCAATGGTGGAAAGGCAAGAACACTTTTCTTCTTGGAAATTGTAAAAATTTCTTTTCTGTGACTAAATCCATCATCATATTGAAGATTGAAGTCTTCCTTTTGAAGAACTTATTGTACGATTTTTTTTCAATTTTGAATATTAGACAAAAATTTCAGTAATCTTAACATTTTGTCATCTGATGTTCAAAGTTCAATAAAATAGTGAAAAAAGATTTCAATCTTCAAGACTGTAATGGATCTAATCATGAAAATACTTTTTTAATGTCTTTACAAACGTTTGAGTTTTACAATTTTTCAAGGAAAAGTATCCTCACACACTTAGAAGTGTCTAAAAAAACTTTGACTTTGAAATGAGACCAAGTTGTACGATCCCTTTTCACAAAGTTATATCAGTTCAAATCGTTGACAATTTTTCAACGACTGTTTCCAATTGGTTCAATTACGTCCTAATTGAATTTAAATTAATATCTATTCAATCTTTAATCCGCAAAACTTTTGTGATTTATAACTTTCAATTAGTCAATATTTTTCTGCTAGAACAGCGAAGGCTGTCTTCGACAGGAAGCAAAGTATCTGTACATTTCCATAAAGTGATATTGAATTTATATTCAAAGGAAAACGTTCATCGTTCGATTGGTTTTTCCTTAGGGAGCACGCGTCATTCGCTTATTGCACTTGTCTCTGTAGTAAAATACACAGGAGTAATAGCCACCCTCCACCCCTTCGGCTATCTAATTAATCGACCCATTGTCCCGTTAATTGCCTTTGAAAATTAAATCCCATTCTGCTTCGTTAAAGCTCGTTTCAAAGTCCCGATCGAGTTAGGCACAAATAACGCAAGCAATCTCGACAGTCTGAACGCTGCTCCGTTATTCTCATTTAGAAACGCAGAGACAAAAAAAAAAAAAGAAACAAAAAAAAAGAAAGAACAAAACAATTTTCTCACAGATCGAGCCACGGATTTCAAGCACAATTGTCGATTGTGAGTTAATCGTCGGCGATTTATACAAGACTAGCAGGTGTAAACTGGTCTATTCAACTTTAAAAATCGAAATAAAATCACAACTGTTTCGATTAAAATTGAAATGCAAATTTCTTTCTGTTTCGATCGAACACCCGTCTTAATTACATTAAAAATTAACGAATAATTTCTTCCCTCGACAGAGAACTTTCTTCTTCAAAAAAAAAAAAAAAAAAAAAAACGGAGTTTCGAAAACTCTGCTCTTTAATCACGTCGAAACTTATCGAGAACAATTTCTTCCTTAAACTGTTGGGAATCGTTCGAGGGGAGATAGAAATACGTAAGAAAAGGAACAAAGAGAAAAGAAAGAAAAAAAGAACAAGAAAACAGAGAAACTTACAGATCGGTGAGCTTGTGAGCGCCGGAAAACGCAGAGGCCTCGATGCGCGAGATCTTGTTCTTCCTGAAGTCTAAATGCTGCAGCTCCGGCAACTTCTCGAACAGGCCGTCCGCTTTGATCTTATCCAGCTCATTGTTGGCCAACAGTCTGGGCGCATGGACAAAGAAAGCCCGGGGAGACGAGAAAGTTAGAGTCTCTATCGTTAGCGTCCGATACGGGGCGAGCAATTAATCGCGCTACAGGGCGTCGATCCATTAAACGAGTTCGAATAATTTATTTCGAATAATAGCCCGACGATTCATTGTCCCGGTCTCTCGCTCCCGGCCTCTCTGCTCACTACGGAGAATGGCTTTTAATCAGATAATTATCTCGCCGGCCGTGTAAATTAATTTTCTCGCACGGAGACGAGGAAACGAGAAAGGGATCCGAATCGACGTTCCGGTCACGATCGACTGGATGGATCGATCTTTTCTCCTTGTACACCCCTCCCCCTCGACGTTTATTAATTAATTAACGGTTGTTCGTGCTACAACAGCGCGAATTAGAACGAATCTTTAAGTTGATCTTCAACGGTACGTTTTAATTCAATTCGACTCAATTTGCAATTCGGTCAGGAATATGGGGGAATATGTTTGTTCCCGATCGATGGGATTTTGATTGAGCGTTTGATTTGACGAACGCGCGTCTTGTTGTCGTTCAATTAAACGCTATTGTTCGATTAAATTTCAGACACACCGGCGGTTAATTGATTTAATTAAAATAAAATAAGCGCAGTGCTTAATAAGGATGTGCTCACAGGGTGGACGTGTAGATCGGTAGCTCCTTCGGTATCGTCGTTAGCTTCTTGTTCGAACAATCGACGGTCGCCCCGTTGCAAACGCACGGCTCTGGACACTCTCCGGGCAGGATACACTCGCCGGCTCTCTTCGTTAAGAGCTCCTCGTCGCCTAAGTACAAACAGCCGGATACAAAATCTACTTCAAACGATCTCTCTCGTCTGACCTGCCTTTTCCTCCTCAGGTTCACAGAGCGTCGTTCTTGAATGAGTCAGTGATTAAAGTCAAAAGCGAACGGGAACGTAACACGGTACTCTATCTACTGGAATATCATTGATAAACAGCTGGAGGTAATTTAATCGTTAAATGACACGACGAACTTCCATCGAGCCAGTGGCTTTCGGTTTTAACCTTTTGCGCCAGCAACTGGTTGACGGACCATAACGAGCGACCAAACCATATAGAATAATTCGTCTTCCTTTTTGATTTCATCAGTGTATCACTGGATAGAAATGACTAGAAAGTGATAAATTTATTAATTGGGTTATATTTCGATATACTCAAAACTGAGAAAATATTACAATTTTTCTCTTAAACAAAAAATTCTCGACTTGCGTGGGCACGTCATTCCAGCGCAAGAGGTCAACCACGTTGCGCTGGCAACTGATTGCGGACCATGACGAGTGACCGAACCGTATACAATTCGTCGCTTTCTTTTTCTTTTGAACTCGTCGGCATATCACTATAGATAGAAATTACTAGAGAAGTGATAAACTTATCATTTATTTTGCCTGGGTTATATTTCAATATACTTAAAACTGAGAAAATGTTGCAATTTTGGGCCAAATATTTCCATTCAAGCGCAAGAGATTAATCGATTAAAAACACTGCAACAGTTCTTGACTGTGTTGATAATTAATTATTCATTTCCAAGATTCGGCGATTATCGATTATCGATTGATGGAACAGAACAGTGGGATAAGACGAAGCATTGACGATTATTGGAACAGAAATTTCCCAATTTCGTCTTTGGGAGGAAAAAAAGAAAGTGACTACGAAGTCCCGTCACTGGCAACGTCGACGAATGAGAACGTGTCCTAATAAAACGTCACACGCTGTCAGCTTTTACTTACGAAATGACACGGCACTGGCACGTTAATGGCCCTCCGTTTCCGCGAGGTAGAAATTACGGTGCCGTTGCAGAGGCACTCAACTTCAATTTGTACGAAAATGCAACGCCGCGTTAAGGGAACCACGCGGGTATCGCGAGAAATCGCGACTCCCGTCAGTCGTCAAAGTCGCGAGAAAATTCATCTCGAGTCTCGATTGCCGGACCATCGAATTTGTGAACTCGAAATCGATTCGACCGCTCGATGCAGTTTCGGTGAAGTCGGATCGAGGAAGGAACGATGCTCGCGGAGAAAGTGGCCACGCGACACCGCGTGCAGCGCCGCGTTATTGAACGCGGGACGCAAATTACCGATATAATTACGCCGCGTGTATCGCGGCGGACAATTTGTAATGCGGCGTATAATGCGATGATAAATCACCGGCGAGCGCGCGCGCGCGTCTGCGCCTACTCATACATAAACATATTCACCTCGGAGCACCATGACATTCAACACTCAATTAACGTGTTTGTGTTTGTGTGTGTGTGTGTGTGTGTGTGTGTGTGTGTGTGTGTGAGAGAGTGCGGCATCGCGTCGATGCTTAATTTAATGATATCGCCGCTACTACTGTTCATTATCAAAATTTATCGCCGACCAAGTTAACATGGTAACCCGGTGCGAACAGATCTGCCGGTCGTCGATCTTCGACTTCGATTAATCGACGCACTTACGACTGTTGCGAACTTTTATTGCCGATTAAAAATTCCGAAACGAATCGTAGTCTCTCTTCAATTTTGTCAAATTTCAAAATAGCCAAGAAGTTGTTCTCTCCTAGGGTTTGCACTTGTACTTACGCGTCGTGGAACGCGGTTTAAGGACAATGCGTACATGCATACGTGTCAGTTTATTTTTCGGTGTCATTTGCTCCGCGCATAAAACAGCCCGCAGGTGGAGGAGAAACGCGATTACTTGATTCCGCTCGACTTGAGTGCAATTAGGTGAAATACGCGGGCTCGAGGAACAGGGAAAATGGTGTCGCTGTTGTTATTCTTGAACACGCGCGCCTCGAGTAGCAAGTATGTACGTTCTCTCGTTCTTTCTCTCTTTCTCTCTCGAGTATCTCTTCTTCGCCACGCTTCGTCTGTCGTCTTTCGATAAATTATTTAATAATATATATGTGTATATATATATATATATATTTATAAATTTATAATTAATTATAACAATATATATTCCTTTTTTAATAGTAATATGTCTGAAAAAGATATATCTTGATAAAATATTTATGGTATAATTTACTTATATTATTACTTGGATTTTAAAAAGAAAAAATTAATTTGCAATTAATAAGTAATTGTATAATCCAGCAGAGCGGGTTTTTATTCGACTGACGATCGAAATTCGCGAGAAAAGAAATTAGAAGTATTTGTGTCGAACTCTGACGATCGATAATTAATTCGAACAAGTCGTTGAGTATCGAAAGTATTTCAAAAGTGTATTAAAAGTGCAATCAATTGCGCGCAACTTGGCAACTTTAAATCACTGAGTCATTCCTCAACTTACAGTCATCTCACAGCGACAACGATCTCTGTTAGCCAGAAGATGGAAAATATTGCCTCCGACAGTGCCATTGTACCAACTTGCGTTCCGTGCGTTCCGGCGATGCGTTTTAGAAGAGAAGAAATCAGAGAAATCGGGTCGTGCTTACCCTTACATTTGAACTTGTCGTCCCGCATCGAATCGATCTTCCGCTTCTGCGCCCTCTTCGGCGACTCGCACTTGGCTCCCGACGTCTCGATGGGGTGCGCGTGAAGGTACGCGTTCAGCCATCGTAGATTGCAGTCGCAGATAAACGGGTTCCTTGCCAAATGCCTACGGAGAACCGGAAGAAGTTTCTTCGAAATCGCCTTCTGCTTCTCGATCGATCTCCTCTCGTCTCGTTTCCTTTCGTTTTTCCAACCCTTTCCAACGAACTTGGAATACATTTGCCACACGGCTAGTCATTTCGCGACCGACGAATGTCAGATTTCAACGTCAGAATTTAACAAGTTAAGATCGAACGTGCCTTGTGTGTGATTTTGGAAATTATTCGAAACGCGTAAACGCGACAATATTGCTTTACTATCTTTACACTTACATTTTCATTAAAATGTTGTTTCGTGTTTTTTTTTTTTTTTAATTTTCTCAATAGGCTTCTTCCGTTAGACGAATAAACAAGTAAATATCTATCGCGATATTTGATATTTTTCAAACGTTGCAATTATTCCGTATTGGAATCCCTTAATAACCTCTGGCGAGTGTTAGTGATTTTGGAAATTATTCAAAAATAATACGACAATATTAATCTATCAATGACTCGCCTAACAGTCTCAAGATCAATCTGTTAAATTAGAAAACTATTCAAACGCGACAATACTGCTTCTTTTACATTTAAATTTTCATCAAAATGTTTCGTATTATTTTCCTGACGAGCGTTTCCCGTTAAATAATCGTGTTGTTTGACATTCTTCGAACGTTGCGATTATTCCGCGACATTCACCGTTCATTCACAATTATCCCCTAATAGTCTCGAGTGAATGGTATCGTGATAATACGATTAACTCAAACAGAATCTAACAATTTGCCCATATTTTCGCGGTGCAGGCGAAAACCGGCCTGAAAGAGTGTCAATCAGCGAGCAACAACGGGGGCCGAATATTCTGTTGAGCCCCGTGGTGGTTCACACACAACGAAACGAACGTGCCACGGTGACACGGGTTTGCAATTCGATCCTGCGCAACGCGTTGGAAAGGGCTCGAAGCGTTAAAGCCGCGGTAATTTGTATAAATTAACGGTTCAATGGCGGGATACAAACAGCGTTTCAATGCTTCGTAGATTGGCGAAAGTTCCATTGGCCAGGGATCTGATGTTGTTATCGTACAGCGACAACAGAGTCAGGCTGGTCAGATCTCGGAACAGATCGGTTCGTATGCAGGATATCTCGTTCGCGTTCAGCAGCCTGAAAAGTTCGTTTTGCACCGGTCAATTTACACTCGGCCGCAGTGTATTTCATCAATTTTCCCTCTCCCCCTCGCCCCCGGTATAATTAAACAGTGTCGCCCAGTTGTAAATGTATTTCATAATCAATTGAAATTGCGTGACTTTTGCTGTTAGCCTTTAGTTGAAACTGAAATTAGAAATTTCTGAAATATCGGGTCCTGATTTTGATCCAAATTATCGTAAAATATATCTTTCTAACTATTTACTATTATATTTACGACCATGGAATTTAATATTCTTTCGTTTTGTCGCAAAAAGAATATATGGCGCAATTAAAAGAGAATACAGATGACGTTGGAAATTTCGAAACTCCTCAACGCACACAAACAATTGACACGTCATATTTTGAAATATTAACCATACAACTTCTGTATCAAACAATTTTTCATTTAGACGCGTGATGTAAAAGTTATTTCAGATGTGCAAATTACGCGAATCATTACCTGTTCATCTCAAATAAAAGGGAAAGTTCGTTAATGTTCTGAAATTACAAATTTCAGGAATATCGGGAATTTTAGAGGCTATCTTTTCCAATAGAATTCCATTTCGAAGATTCTACTCTATTCTAATGTATCTCAAATGTTCTTCAACAATTACAAATTTCAGGAATATTGGAAATATTAGAAGTTATTTCTCCGGTAAAGTTCCATCTCGAAGATTCTATTCTACAAGTCTCACAATCAGATAGAAGGAAAAATCCTGAAATTTGTATTATTGGGAATTTTAGATTGTTTCTCCCATCTCCAGGATTCTATTCTATATATATATATATGTATAGATTCTATTCTATATATATATAGATTCTATTCTACAAGTCTTACAATCAGGCAGAAGAAAAAATCCTGAAATTTGTGTTATTGGGAATTTTAGACTATTTCTCCAATAAAGTCCCACCTTCAGGATTCTATTCTATATATATATATATAGAAAGCTTGATTGTGAGACTTGTAAAATAGAATTTCCAATATATATATATATCTCAAATAGAAGGGAAAGTTCTTTAACGCTTCTAAGCGTGAAACACCGTGAAACAAACTTACAGTAATTGCAGATTGGTCAAGCCTTGGAACAATCCGCTCGGCAGCTCGGCGATCTTGTTCCCGTACAATACGCTGCAACCGAGAAAACGAAATTGCAGTCGAAAAAGACATTCGAGAATTTCGAATTTTCTTTTTTTCTTTTTTTTCTTTTTACTGTGAATATATTGCGCTTCCGTGTACGTACAGTGACTCCAACGACTTCAATCCGTGGAACGCGTCGGCCGCCACCTTTTTGATTTGATTGTTGCTGAGGTCGCTGCAATGTTGTTGCCGCGCGATGCAATAGAAGGAAAAAACAAAAAAGAGAAAGGAAATGAGAAAGATTAAAACATCGTCGTAGCGGCGAGAGGCGAAAATCGCCTTTAGCGCGCGTACGCCAAAGAAAAACATAAATTGGATTAATCGCGAACGTCACTCACATTCTGCGTAGTTTTCTGTACGGGGAGAAGGCCTTCGGCGGGATTTCCGTGATACGGTTCTGCTCCAAACGTCTGCGAATGATTGACAGCATAAAGAATAAGTTAAAAAACTTCCAAGCTCGATTTTTTTCCCGCGTAGAAATTGCCTCCGGCGGTGGGATCAGAGGGGGGGGGGGAGGAAAAATCAGATTAATTGGATTTTTATTAAAGACTGTGACAATTTTCCATCACGATGCAAACAAACACGCTCGCATCTGTCTGTGACTTGTTTTCGTATTACTACTTTATTCATTTACTCTTGTCGTTTTTATTTTCAACGTTTGCCGTTTATTCTCGTATTTCTTTTTTTTAATTTCACTCATTTGCTGCACGTCAAACTAGCCTATTGGAATTATTGATTTTCTCCTTGAAATCACATTTTATTCAGTTATTATCAGTTCTAACACGTTTTATTTTATTCAATTCGTTGTTCGATAATTCGAGTTTGAAATCGTTGCAATAAAGAATTCTACGAGCATGGTCGTGGGACATTTGGCAATTCTACGCGGAGAGCTCGTGACAAAGTAACGTGTACGAACAGTTCTGTGGTGTCCTCCGGGAGATGGGTGGGCACTTTCGTCAAAGAATTCTCTCTGCAGTCGACAATACCGTCAGCGCATCTGCAAGGATGCGGGCATTGCGGTTCCGCGCTACACTCTGATCCTGTGCGCTCAACCGGCCCGGAACACTTGAACTCGTGCTCCTGTTTGCACACGGAAAAACTACTTTTTAGCACGCGGCAGAGATCAAAGTAAAAGCGTTTCGAAAATCACACCGAGAAAAGAATTATTTTAACAACAATCCTGTCGGTTCTCTTCTCGAGCTTAAAGGCACAGCAAATCTAAAAGGAACATCCAAGTTGTCGAGCGAACCTGCAAATCGGCAATGTTTCGATCCTTCAAATGAATCGGAGAGCTGCAACGCGTGTGTTGCCCGAGCCTCGGGTAAGTTTTCAAGTGTCGAGATAGCCAGGCCAAGTGGCAATCGCAGGACAACGGGTTGTCCACCAGCTTCAACGTTCGCAAATGCGAGAAACCGTTCAGCATTTCCTTGCCCAGCATTGTCAATTTGTTGTTGTTCAACATTCTGCAACGAGAAAATTCACGAGCATGATAATGTCATAGTCACACGGGTTTAATTTATATCGATCGAGGAATTACGCTCCACTTACAGTATTTCTAAATCCTTCAGCTCTCGTATCGATGCCTCGTCGATGCAGGTTAACACGTTGTTGTCGAGTAACCTAACAACAAACGTTTGCTTGTTTCAATGCAGATCAGTAGTCTTTATCGTCGACTTTATCATGGTTAATTGCGAACAACGCAAGAGGAAAGTTTACTTCAATTCTTTTTTTTCTTTTTTTTTTTTAAGTCTTTCTTTCTACGCGAAGTGTCTAATGTCGTCTGACCAGTGCGCATTGATACTACTTCGATCGTTTCTAACTAGTTTGGAGTTTCAATTCTGACTGATGGTGAAGTTGCACTTACAAATATTTCAGAGATGAAATCCCTCTGAGTGTCTTTGGTCCGATCGTGGCGATCTGATTGTGGCTTAGGTCTCTGTGAACAAAGGGACGCGATTAAGCGTTAATCGAAATGTTACCAAAATTCTAGAAAGCTATCTGGTTTAGTATTATATTTAGCGTTCGTTAAAAGGAGTCTCGCTCCTTAAAATTTCATCTCGTTTCAATTCTAAATTATTTCTTCTCTTTTCAGGAAAATTAATCATTTTTTAGCTTCTTTTTTTTTTTTTTTTTGAAACTCTCTAAGCTTTCGATAAAAAAAAATTCAGTAACGAACGTCACTCACAGCGACGAAAATTAGGTTAACACGTTATGCAAGTTGCACTTTGTTTGTTTGCAAAAAAAAAGGGAAACGAAGCCAACGATCGATCGCGATAGTTGAAGTCGCTACACTTTCTAGGTACGTTGACCTTTCCTTATAAGTTCTCTGTCTTCGAGTTGAAGTCTCATTCTCAACTGAAGTCTGGCGGAACAGCCAGTCGTCGTATGTTCCAGTTTGCGCCGGTTGTTCTCAAGTTCGCTCTACACACGATCAATAATTTAGAAAGTAGCCGAGTGTCAACTGCCCTGCGGTTCTATGGATGACCCTCCCTGTGGAAATTCTTTAGCAAACAGAGTAGACGGCTCACGTGTGACCGCGTGCACGTGCGCCGGTCACATGGCTGCCTATAAGCTTGTTTAAGGTTTCACGGGGTCGTTACACGAGTAACGAGTGACCATTTCCACGGCCTCACGTGACACACGTCGCGCCGCTACGTCTCTGCGAAACGTCTCCACGAAGAAGATGCCACGGTGTCACTCTAGCGGAACGGAAAGCGCGACGGGCTTTGGATTAATAATTGACAATTGTAAACCAACCTGATCGACGATTGAAATAATTTCAAGTATTATATACCGTAACAACGGCCACACAAGTTATCAAGCGTCAAGCTGTTACGATATTACGCCAGTAAAAAACGAATACCGAGCTACACGGTAAATTTACAATGCAATAAAATCACAGACGCCGGTGGCATGGCGCAAAGCCATTAATGCATCGATACTGATAAATTTAAATCAACAAACCTGTTAATGAAATAACTACCGGCATCAGTACATAAAATAACTATTAACGTCCCTCAACGCGCGCGTTAACGTAATCAATATGCATATTAAATTTAATTCCAATTACCGACACTGTCATTAACTTTGTACTGTGCCGTGCGTCGATGTGCGGCAGTATTTTGATATCGATAACCCAGCCAACCACCGGGATGACATTCTTGGTATTCATCGCAAGATAACGGCGATGAATTAACCGGAAACTGTTTTCTCAACAGTGAACTGCGCTTCATCATATTTATCGTCATAATTTCACCGGTACGCGAGCACCGTGGCATGAATAATGCATGGGCAACGCAACGTTTTTCAAGCGCGACGCGCTCTTAACGGCAGAGTCAATCACGATAATGGATCCCTCCGCTAAACCGTAGTTTGGTTCATTTAAATAGATTGCGTTACGTCTCGCGAAGATCCGTCGGACAGTTCGGGACCTCGTCTTCCACGACGAAGGGACCAACTTCAACCAGACGCTCGCGATGATAGGTTAGAGGTCTCGGCGCTCGGTCCATCGTTGACCATCCATTGGCTACGAGAGACCCGCAGCCTGTAATTATGCTCGCTAGAGAGCGGCTACGGGCACGGAGCGAGCGCAGGAGTCTCGACAGGATGGACGCGAGAAACGAAAATAAGAAATAAAAGGCCTGGGGAGAAAACCTGTATAAAACAGCCTGCTGCTGTGCTTATTTCTAGAATTAATTTCGAGACTAGCACTGGGTAGTAAAGCGTAAGGATTGTGTCGAAGAAGAGTGCAAACAATGAACAGTACAAAGTTTATGATGAAAGAAAGGACGAACGAAAACCTTTGTCTCGTGCGTTTTATAAAAAGTAACCAAATCAGTAAAAATACAACGTTGTGGATATACGGGATTGTATTATATATTCCCATACGGGAGATAAGCGGATAAAGAAGCAGCTAACTCACTCGACCCTCGACAAAATTACACCAACAGCTTGCCTCCGGAATCTGTACTTTTCAGCTTGAAACAGAAACTCAAAAGTTCACCTTGTGTGAACCGTGGCTAGCTATTTTATTACGATAAAAAAAGAACAATTGCTCGCTCTCTATCAGGACACGACCAAGTTGTAATCTCAAGGATCATAACGGAATATAAAATACAAAAACTCATCTCCTCGACAAAGAAGATCTCCTCAACTTGTGGCTTGTGCAAAGTTCAATCGACAGTGGAACATATTATTGTCCAGTATTGTAAAAAATACACCGCGAATAGACTAAACATAAATCCTTCTCTGAAGGATAAAGAAACGGTCCTAAAATTAACACACTTTCTAAGACAGTCTAATTTCTACAATAAATGGTAATATTTGCTTCCAAGTTCGCTAATAACCCACACAAGTGGACTGATAAATAAAAAAAAATAAAAAAAAAAAAAAACAGAATTATATTCTGAAAAATTATAAATTGATCGTTTTGATGATTTCTAATACTAGCGACTAACTTATAGACTAGCATCGTAGCAAATCGGTCACTTGGAGAGGAGTCACCTTCCAATTTCGAAATCAAAATTTCAGACACAGTGAAACCTTCGAGCAAGACGGTGTACAATTATCCTTGAAGATTCCCGAGGAAAGATTTCCACCGTTGTTCTCTAATTTTTATCCTTTTTTGTACGTTCGAAACACGTCGGTGTACTGGCAAGTAACCGGCAGATTTCGACCGAGAGCCAATCCCGAAAGCAATTACCGAATTTCGGCCACGCAGACGTGCCGTGGAGCAAAAGGAGAAGGCCAAGCTTTTACTGCCGCCGGTTTCATTTGGAGCCAGTGTTGCAGCTTGATCATGATAAGTTCCTAATTTGAACAAGCAATTTGGTACGACCATGAGCGGAATGCTTCTATTCCGTCGACCGGTGCGATCTATAGAGAGTGAGAGAGAGGGGGAAGGGGGGCTACAAGAGATAATTAAATTTACTTCTTACTCTTTTCCTTTCCCTCCGGGTGAAAAGCAACGTGTGTCCATGTGTCGATGTAGCACTTTTGCCGGTGCGTCGTAAATTCTCTAGAATTTCAATAATTTTGAACGTGTTGCCTGCGAGACCAGTGCCGGTAGATTAAACTCCCACCGCGCGCCCAGCCAATCCAGAAAGCAATTACCGAATTTCGACGTAGCCGCTCCTTCTCGTGGCAACTAACAAAAGGTCTTCCTGGACCTATCTCGTCTCTCTCTCTCTCTCTCTCTCTCTCTCTCTCTATTTCTCTCTATAGATCTCTCTGTGCTTGTGCTCAATTTCGAATGTTGCTGTTACTGGGCTTTGTGTTACCGCGATAAGAGTCGGATGAAACGAGACGTGATTGGTGGCCGGTTTGGGGATCATAAGGGAATTGCTCGCCTTTTGTAGAACAGCGTCTAGTTTGTTATACTTTATTTTAGAATCTCGACTACGAGACTCTCCATTTTTATCTCACGCTCACAAGGATGTTTGCACAATATTTTCAATCGCTGTCTACTCATAGTTTATATCGAGAATTGAAAAAATATTGGTTAATAATTGATGCAATAGTTATAAGGGGGCGAGTTACTTAACTTAAGTTTGCGATTTTGCGACAGAATTAGAGAACTTAGATACCTTGTCCATGGTCAATGACACAAATCACTGTATATTCACGAACGGTGAGAAACTTGTGCAAAATTACATTCAATCGCCCTTGTCTATGCTCGATGCATTATTTCTATCTGTGTAACTGAATATTATATATATATATATCTATTCAATCTTTCACTAATATTCCCTTATCGAAATTTCCCCTGTATCTCTCCCATCTGTGATGTTTCAAAAATGTTTCGAAAATAATCGTACGTAGGCGCGACGATTCACTTTCTAAAATCGTTCATCGCAGAAACGTGACTCGGCATGACGAGTTAAACGATCGAAAATTTGTCGCGACGCGTTTCTCTGTCGTTTTTGAACAGAACGAAAAAACGCGCGTAGATCCTCTGCCCCCGAGAGAGAAATAAATTCCACGGAAAAGCAATATCGTACCCAGGCCGAATAAAAGCCGCCAGTTCCTTACGCAATGAAAACACCATATTTTGCCGATAAATTTCTACTCGAGCCAGGAATCGCTGGAGATGCTCGTCGAACCGTTTCGTTGTTTAAATCACCGCAACACCAGGCTTGTCAAAGGGAACCTGGTGGGTCACGTTTGTCCCGGTTATTATCAGCTTAAGTGTACAGCGAACAAATGTTATTACCTCGTAAATACAAGCTTGTACGTTCAACGGGAGGTTCGAGGGGTATCGCGTTTCAAGCTGAGAGCAATACGTTTGCACACGTCGCGGTGATACTAATCAGCCGAGTGTCCGCGCCCCTTTCCATTGTGTCAAACCATTTATTACCAGCGGAACTTCATCCTCTTACCACCTCGAACAGCTTTCTACGTTTGCGCGATGGGTTAATCACACGTTCTCGTTCTACGTTGTCCCGTCTACGTTGCCGAGGTCCCTCGGAAAACACGGCGGAATCTTCGTAGAACCGAATCCGGCGAATTTTCGTGTACGGCTAATTAATATTTTGTGCCATCTAATTGCTAGCTTGTACGGAGACCTCCCGTGGGGGATGATGCGCTGTGATTAATCAATTTCCTCGTTCGGTATGCTAGAAAAATTAGCGCGGTTGCTTTGTTCATCAGTAGACTGAGTCGATAATTACCGGGAATGAAGCTGTTATGTATTTATTTAGGTTGTAACGTTACGTGTTTCTTCTTTTTTTCGTATTTTGATTTAATGAACTCCTTTGAAGAATCGAGTCATGATTATCCTAGAAGCGACGAGTTTACTATAGCAAATTTTATAAATATATCCTGAATATATTTATAATTTTATAATTTTATAGTTTTAGATTATAATTTATAATTTTATAATTTCAGGTTATAATTTTACGATTTTATAATTTTAGGTTACAATTTTAAATTAGATTAGGCTAAGTTTCGTCTGTGGAGTAAACTGCGAGTATCAATAATAACAGCATCGTGAATGATGACATAAATGTCAGGA
Source organism: Frieseomelitta varia (assembly GCF_011392965.1). Lineage (NCBI taxonomy): Eukaryota > Metazoa > Arthropoda > Insecta > Hymenoptera > Apidae > Frieseomelitta > Frieseomelitta varia. The sequence goes on from NW_025109405.1 coordinate 27,484, forward strand.
GAAGCGTACAGAGATATCGTTGAGACGTGATATCAAACATGACAGTGATTACTCCGTAAATTTTAACGCTTCCGCAAGCGTTGAGAGATCGAGTCCCGAGCGAGAAGAATTTATAATTAATTAGGTTTTAATGAGGAGGACATTTCACAAAGTAAGCCTCGCGTTACTAATTCCCGACGAGAGAGAAAAGCCAATCCATGTTTTTAAACTCAATAAGCTTAAGCTTAATGAGCTTAAACATAGCTCGGCTAATCTGCGCATCATTACCGCGTCACCATAATCTATCTATCCGCTCTGCTTAAATATTTTTCTCCAAAGCAAATATTTTCACTGTTACTGTGAAAGCGCTTCGTTTTATTTTCTCTGCCAACCGACCGAAAGACGTTAAAACTGCCTCGACCGAGAAAGCAATTCTTCGTCTTTTAGCTTCCGATCTTTCGACCGGTTCGTTCGTACGAAAACCGGAAGAAAATAGTTTTAACAAACGAGCTATTCTTTCGTTGATTGTAGCGTGATATGTACGTATTGCAAAGTTCAAGTTGATGCTTGTATTTTTTTTTCAAATTTGCAAATTTGAAATTTTCCACGTGCCTTCGTTTTCTCTGGCAAATGAAGTTTTTTCATTTTTAACGCTGTAGAGGCTGGCGATATTTCCCACGACTATGCGCGACTTTTCTGTGAAAGTAGCGTAGAAATTAAAGCAACTTTATTATATTATTACAACATTTGTATACTAAAAGAATTAAAATAAATAATAACAAGAATGATATTTTTAGACACATACGTATGCTTAATAATATTCTTTCACATAGTAAGATTCAAAAATGTTTCTGTAAACACTAGGGTATTTTATAAAATGTTCCCTCGGAAAAATTTTTAGTATGCATAAGAAAATGTACTTGGGATAGTCGTAAACAAATACCAAACACATTCCTTTCAAAATGTTGCGACAAACATCCCCATCTCAACAGCGCCAAACAGGTTTGTAAAAGCCAAAGTTTCTGCCGATATGTAGTACAAAGGATCATTATCTCACGTACAAACTAAAGCGAAAAATGTAAAAATTCTTTTTTACGAAAAGAACCTTCGTTAGAACGTGTTTAGAGTTTACGATATCTGCTTCCCTGGCGATACGTGATGTTAACGTGCTTTGAACGAAGAGTTGGAATTGGAATCGCTATTTTACAAATGATTTACGCACAATCGCGATACTGGCCCGTACAGTGTTAATATGTACAAATAGATAGTATTTTGAACAAGATGGGAACAGAAAACTGCTCGTTTCGCCAAGCAACATCCCCTTCCATCCATGTATCGAGCTTCTCTGGTTTCTTAGCCAGGCATCGACTTATCCACGTCGGATGAAGGATTATCAAGCGTCCGGATGCCCGTGAGAATCTCGCAACATAATACGTCCTTTTGTAAGCTGGCTGATCCCGGCCTTATCATCAGAGACTGTAGTGTTACTCTGTCCTGGGGCAGGAGAGGCCTCGAGAGACTCGTGGAACTTTCGAGTTCTCATCTGACCACTTCACAACGTGATAGATGGGCCCCGTCGTTCGCTATCTTTTTTTTTTCTTTTCTCTCCTAACCTCACTTCTACCTTTGTTTTTTCTCTTTTAGTTCTCCTCTGTTTCTCCATTTCACTCTTCCACCGTCGGTAGATATCACATATGTAAATAGAATTCTTTTTTTCCTTCTTTTTTTTTAACGGTGAACAAAATTTTCTGACCGCCCGACAGACTGACATCGCGTACCATCGACACGGAAGCTGCGTGTCCATTTGATCGTGATAAAGGTTAGACGTTAGCTCTCTCTCGTTCTTTTTTTCTTTTTCTTTTGCTCTTGGACCAGAGGTGTCCCGACTCTGGATCAGCTGATTAAGATTCAGGATCGGGGAAGCACGCCGAGGGAAAAGTGGATCTTCTCGTTAATCTCTGTGGATCGCATTCCTTCGGCCGGGCACTCGATCTTCCTCCTGGCCGGTGGCTGACTGCTTCTTGATCCGTGGTCGGTTATGATGCATGAATTTTTCGATGCTGACCTGTTGATTACAGATTAAGGCGAACGTTTGGCGCTTGCTCTCGTTTCGACGTTTCTTGGGACTTTGTTTAGTTTCGTACTGTAATATCTATTTGAAAACAGCAGGTGCTTACATTCCAGATTGTTCAAGTCGAACATATAAATTCATTTATCGAAGCACAGTACGGTTTGAAACGCGAGACTTTCCATAGCGCAACGTTGTTACACAGAGACCATCTTTCCAGAGATGCCCGCAGTTGTCAAGTAAAAGCAGAATCGACATCGAAAAATCTGTTCCACTTTTCGCGGACAATAGCCACCGGTCGTAACATCGTTCAGGTGGACAGCGTAAAAAAGAATTTGAAAAGTCGCTTTTCAAAAAAAAAAGAAAAAAGTAGGACGCGAATCCGACGGTCGATGGATGAAACTTCTGTTCGCTTTGCTCCCGTTCTTTTTTTTTTCTCTCCTCGTCGTTCTGTCTTCTTTTTTCTTTTTCTCTCTTTCTTTTTAAAGTAGAGAAAACGACTATAGGCTCGAAAACGGGCGGATTGTCTTCGAGAAAAAAAAAAAAGGAGCAGAACAATTGAGAAGAAAACAGAAATAATTAAAAGAGTACAGCATGTACATCGAAACGATACACGAGGGAGGAAAAGTCGTACGTGCTCAATACGGGTGAAAGAAGGAAAGCGGGTTTTGCGTATCGAACTATCGTACTTCCGCGTGTATGCACGTACGCGTATGTGGGCGGTATGTAGGCCAACGCTTGAAAAGTTTATGCGATCACTTTCGCGCTGCGCGCCACTCGGACGACCTCGCGCATCTATGCTCGCCACGCGTTTTAAAACAAATTCGCCAGGCCGAAACACGTCTGTCAATGACAGAACGAATAAAATAAAACGCGGCTCGCACACACTAGTGACAATTGTGTTGCTCTTCGTTCGCTCTTGTTCAAGAAACGTTCGATCGAATGGCGAGTAATACATAGAAACGTGTATTCTCCATCTCGGTTGGTTTCTCGAACAGAAATTATTTAGAATTTCGTTTCCGAGTGTTAATTACATTTCCATATGAGCCGTATACGCAGTGAATATTTCTACTCTTTAAATATTCCCTCGAGTTTTGTAACAAATTTTCCTTTTTCTTAACCAATTGCGCTGAGGGAGGCAACTGACTGCGGACCATAACGAGTGACCAAGCCGTATACAATAAATTCGTCGCTTTCTTTTTAAACTCGTCGATATGATATCACTGGATACAAATTACTGAGAAGTAATTTAACAAATTTATTATTTGCTTTGCCTGGGTTATATTTAAATATACTTAAACAGAACTGAGAAAATATTGCAATTTTAGGACAAAAAATTCTCGACGTGCGTGGCAAGAGGTGAACCCCTCTGACTGCGGACCATAACGAGTGACCAAGCCGTATACAATAAATTCGTCGCTTTCTTTTTAAACTCGTCGATATGATATCACTGGATAGAAATTACTGAGAAGTAATTTAACAAATTTATTATTTGCTTTGCCTGGGTTATACTTAAATATACTTATACAGAACTGAGAAAATATTGCAATTTTAGGACAAAAAATTCTCGACGTGCGTGGCAAGAGGTGAACCCCTCTGACTGCGGACCATAACGAGTGACCAAACCGTGTACAATAATTCGTCGCTGTCCTTTTCTTTTTAAACTCATCGGCATGATATCACTGGATAGAAATTATTGAGAAGCGACAAATTTATTATTTGCTTCGCCTGGGTTATACCTGAATATATTCTTAAAACTAAGAAAATATTGCAATTTTGGGACAAAAAACTCTTCAAGAGGTTAACGGAAAACTCCCTTTTCTAATTCACTGAGACACAATCTACGATACTTACAGGCGCTTCAAGTTCATCATGTTGCTAAAGAGTAGATCGGGCAGATGACGTATTTGATTATTGTTGAGACGCAGCTTCTCGACGCCGACTAAGTCCTGGAAGGCACCTCTTTCTATGGTGTGAATTTGATTGTTCGACAGCCAACTGCAAAAGACACGACGGACAAATTTACAACGAGGCTCGATGAAAAAAAGAGCAGAAAGACCAGCGAAAAGTATGAATTGCTGATGAATTAGATTGTTTCACACGTTGCACAGTGCACGAGCAAACAATTTTAACCCTTTGCACTCGACTTTTGAAGGGACATCTAGCCAACAGCTCGAAATTCCTTTTACAATTTGCTGATAATTATAACGAACGTCTATATTTGGTGTCGTACGATGAAGAACAAAAGAATTTCAAAAGAAAAAATTTCTCAGAGACAGTTCAAAGTCAATTGAAACTCATTGGAGTAGTTGAAAAAAATAGCAGAGGATAATACTATTTCAGAGGTTAAAACTACCTATCATTAACTCTTATATATTGTACTTGTTCTAGCAAACCCGTAATGCAACGAATTGACGATCGTTTTAAATTCAAACAACAATCAACAAAATTTCGTGTTAAATACCATTTCCAATTCTTGTAAATAAATTGCTGGTGGATGATGCAGAAAAACATTTGTCGAGGGCAAAGAGTTTAAACTGCTCGCGTGTTACAAAGAAAAAAGCGAACAAATCTCTCGACCCGGTTAACGTTAATCGCATTCGTTTCACGGCGGATCGCTCGCCGCGCAAGAAACCCGACTCGGCCTTTTTGGCGGCGAGTCACGGAGCTGAAAACAGTCGAGGAAAGAATACAATCTCTATGCGCGGCAGCGAGTTTCACACAGAATTCGACCAACTTTGCCACCGTGCCGTAACAATGGCGTCCCCGCGCCCGGCGACGTTTGCGACAAATTTACCGGAATTTCGCCTCAACTTTTCCCTCCCTTAAGAGTCGCTTCAGCTCTACGGCTCCATTCAATTCTATTCGCGAGCGTCCCGGCTAAAGCTATCCGTCCTCCCTTTTTGTTAGCGACGAGATCAAGCGCATTGTAAGTAGACTCGAAACGCAAAACTTGGAGAATTTTTAGGACACGTCGTGGCGAGAAAGGAGGAAATCGTCCGTTCCAAGTGGAGTCGAGGGTAGCGATGTCTTCTACGTCGTCGAATTGTGTCGCGTTCCAATCGTGTACGAATATTTTTATCCTTCGAGGTTCAAAAAAACATTTGCTTTGTCAATTTTTTTTTAATTCGACGAACACGAAGGGTTGTCGATTGTTTGATTGGATCTCACGAATCTTAAAAATACAGTCTTCGTGAATCTTGGCTATGGTGCCGCTTTTAAAAGTGTGTATTTACATTATACTCGTCAAACACAGAGCTGACGTGCAGCTACCGTAAAATTGGGTTAAATTACAAATATACACTGTACCAGCTTCTTTTTCAAAGATCAATGATTTTATTATTCAACTCGATCAATAATAATTAATATCGGTATCAAGAAAATATTTAGAAAAAAGAACTAATCTCAAGATACTCCAAAATTTTCAAATACCTTTTATTTTCCACGAAAAATTTAATTTAACTAACAAATTACAATTACTTTGCTTTCTGCAAAAAAAATAGAGTTGCCATACCTTCGTGACGCGAGTATACTCGTCACTCACAGGTTAAGAGGTTAAGACACGAAACTGTCGCGGTGTGAAAAGGAAAGAGAGAAATGCAAGAAATTTTCTTCATAAAATTGCTTTCAGCAAATGGAGCTTTTGATCCCGTCGCTATCTAACATTACAGTTTAACTAGAACGTAAGTCGCTTTGTTACTTGACAAACCAATACTCACAGAACGTGAAGCGTGGCCATGTCCTCAAAGTCTGTCTTGAATATCACCGAGATATTGTTCCCTTGGAGGTCCCTGAAACAAAGAGTAACGCAGCATCGTATTAATCTCCGGCAGTGGCACAGTGGAGCGAGTCAATAAAGCGCCGTCCGTCGTCGTTTGGTCGTCCGGGCAAAAATTTCATTTTCCCTCCTTTCGAAAAATCTCATAAGAATCTCCCCGTCGCAAGGATACGCGGGCGAGTTCCTTCGAACGAAGAGAGAAAAAGAGAGAGAGACAGAGAGAGAGAAGCGGTGCTTAACTGCTTCCATCTCAACTTTCAGCCCTCCGCGTCGCGTGCTTGGTAACCAACCCACCCCCTTTAGAAGCTCTCCCCCCCCCCTCGTTCGTTGTATTTATTTGTCGCGAATAAGTATTTCTGTTTTCCCCGTATTCGCTGGCGCAAATATTTGTCCTGTCGCGTGCGAAGGGAGCGCCGGCACAAAGAGCAGCAGCAGCAGCCTCGTAGAAATTTTATCGCCGGCCGGTTTTCCCCCTGGTTTTAAAACGTTGTCGTTTACGCGCCGCTCAAAGCAACCCGCCCACCGCGACGGGACGGGGACACCCCGCTGACTGTGGAAACGAGCCCATCCGACCGTAAATCCGGATTTCGTTCGATGCTTTTGTCGCGTTGTCCTTGCCGCGTCGATTTACCCTCGATAAACGCGCGACGCGTTGATAATGTCGGAGCGCGGCGGACGCGAAATTTTGCAAACGAAGACTGCCGCCGCAGTGTTGCACCGCGTTTATCTGCTTCTCGACATTTTCACAAATTCGAAAACGAGACGAATTCCACTTTCTTAAGAATCCCTTTCGAAAGATCGTCAAATTCTACGGACCGACTCGGTGATAGGAGAAAGAGAGTGGTTAAACGAAACGTCATTGTTCGAGCACCGCGGCGACTCTGAAAAGCGTGAATTTGCTCCTCTCGCGTTTCGCGAGAAGCGGAGAGGACCGAGAGGGTTAGCCGTCAAACACAGCCGTCTGCTCTCTCTCTCTCCTCTCTTTTCCACCCGTTGCCGGCAAGTTATTAAGGCCTTATTAAATTGGTTCCTTTTTCTCGCTGGAACTTTTCTACCTGACAAAAAACGGCAGAGACGCGGGAACGAGTAACGAGTCGGGCCTACTCTCAACGACTTCCTCTTTCTTTCTTTCTTTCTTTCTTTCGTTCCTTCTTCTTCTTTTTTTTTTTTCTTTTCATCCCCCACCCACCCCCATCCGGTGCCGCGGTGCTTCTTGAAACGACAACGACGCGGTGGAACGCAAATTATTTCCTCGTTTTCGTAGCCAGACAGGCCGCGCCGCGGTTCAACGACGAAACGAGAGACGCGAGGCACTGTTTTTTTCACCGAGGCTCTCTTTTAAGCCTTGCGTGAGATTTTAATTTCAACGGTGGCGGCCACCGCCTTTTTTTCGGATCCGACTGGTTGCCTTCTCTCTCTCTCTCTCTCTCTCTCTCTCTCTCTCTCTCTGTCTCTTGTTGTTTTTCCGTTTTTCACCGGCCTTTTCGCCAGATATTGTCGTCGCGCCGCTGCCGGAATAATTGCCGAGAGAGAGAGAGAGAGAGAGAGAGAGACCCGGGCGAGCCAAAACGGCGGAACGCGCCGCGAAAACCAGTCGTTTGATATATTTCCTAGTTCCGTTTCGGCTATCGAAAGGCATCTGAAAGGGGGAAGAAGGGGGAGAGATAATTCCAAGCTGCCAAACCCAAGCGGCCTATTCTTTCTGCCTAGTTTTTTCCCTACGCTTCGTAAAATACGATTGAAGCCTGATCAACAATTAGGTTAGGTTCAATTTCGTACAGAGATACTGTAGAACTTGATTTTCTCATATCAGTCAGAGTCACAGTGTTTACGTTGTGTATTAGGTAGAATTTAAAGATGCGTAACACTTTGATCAGTTTATCAATTATTTTATGCGCAATATTGAATCATTTGATTTGTCATTAAAATAAATAATTCCATGCTGCCAAACTTGGCCGACTCTTTTCGCTTTTTTTTTCTCCCCCCCCCCCCACGCTTCAAAAATACAACTGAAGCCTGATTGACAATTAGGTTCAATTTCGTACAGAGATACTATAGATTTAGGTTCAATTTCGTACAGAGGTACTATAGATTTTCTCGCATCAGTCACGTCAGAGTGTTTAGGTTATGTTCGCAAAAATACGAAGATGCGTAATGCTTCGATCAGCTTATCTATTTTTATCTATTCTTCCTTTTCCTTTCATTTGAGCTTTGGAATTTGAGGTTTGTCTACAGCTATGTATCTGTAGAACCAAATAAAATAACAGAGGAGAATTAAGAATATAAACTTTTGTAACATTGAGGTTTAGGTTAGGTTTAGGTTAGCATAGTTTAGGTTAGATCTTTGAGAAAAGTGCGGATGTAATAATAGGCCGGGACATCTGGTTTAGCAATTATTATATCGACTTCCAGGGCCAATATTACAATCAATATTAAACCATTTGATTTATTGTTAAAATAGTTTGATAATTGCTTAAAGGATCGCTGTAATATCAAATAGTATGATTTATTACTAAAATAGTTTGAATAATTCGTAGAAAGATCGCTTTATCGGTCGAATTCACGGTTGCAGTGTGGCACGAGAATTGTGGCGCGAAATACGAGAGAATGTATAATATATGCTACTTTACCCAATCAGAGATTTCAATGGTAATCGCGATATTTAGGGGGAGGGGTGAAAATGCAATTTCTCTCTCTCTCTCTTTATGGAAGGACGCGATAATTTAGTAGTTGTTTCGAGAGCAGAAAGCTTCAGGATTGTTTGCAACGGATGATAAATCTGGACAAATCGGCTTGTATTTTTGGATTTGCATCACTCCTGTGCTAGCAGCGATCGTTCGCCGTGTTTGCCCAAATGCAATGCGAACGAAATCGATAAATTTGCGAGCTATTGGGTATTTGGGTTAGAAGGGAAGGCAAGCTTTCCTCGATCGATGGGGATTTAGGTAAAAATAACGCTGGCAAAGGATAAAAATAAATTAATAAAATACTTGGGAGAAGGTGGAGTCTAGGAGAGGAACGCGAAACAAAAACTTCCGAATTTCAGCTTTCAAAATTATTCAGGGCGTTGAAGCTTGAATTTTCAAAATTATCATTCGAGTTGGAATCGTAGCACGTGCGTGAGAGAACACCATCCTACGTAAATCGAGTATCATGTTTAAAAAGTCGACTACGAGCCAGAGAAAGTGTCATCGTGACGGAAACATCAGAATAAACAGAAAACCCTCCCTCGAGAGAAAAATAGAAGAGAAAGAAATTAAAAGGAGAAATAGTGACAGCAACGACGATAAAAATAAGAGAGTGGAAGCGATGCGCATTTTAGGCTCTATCTCTTAAATTGGGAGATCGAATCACGAATAGTCTCTGGTGTAACGTTCGTAATCGTGGCATCTCGTTGACGATGGCTAGGAACGGTTTAACGGAAGAGCAGCAAAATGAAAAAAAGAAAATAAAAAAACGAAAACCGAGAAAGAGGGAAAGAGACGGAATGTAAAAAAAAAAAAAACGAGAGTGTCCAACAGGATGCAGGATACAGAGAGAGACAGACAGACAGACAGAGGCAGAGAGAGAGAGAGAGAGAGAGGGAGGGAATTTAAAATGCAAGCCTGGAGCATTTCGTCGATGGAGAGGAGCACGAGTGCAAAGCTAGGCGGCAGAATCCTCTTGATAATCGTTAAATGAAAAAAGCGTGTTGACGGTGGGTAAACAGCAGCGTGAAAAAAAAGGAATCTGTCGAAGCGGCATCGGTACGTGACATCGATCAACACTTGTTTTTCGCGTCCACCTACGCGTGTGACTTTTCGCTCGCCGAGGAGTGTCCACGCTAGTGGAAATCGGCGCCCGAAAAGGGCAACGCAAACTTTTCCGTATTTACGTTTTTCCAATTTCCAAGCTACCTCGGAAAAACTGTGCAATTTCCTCTCGACAAGGGGGAGGGAGGGAAAAAAAGGATTTTTGACAGAATTTCGTATTCTCTTTCGAGGGAGTCTGATGAAAACTTATCAACTTCGGGAAAGGTTATTGATTCGATAATAATTCGTTTCTCTGCGTGGATAATCTGGTTGACAGACGAATGACAAAGGGTTTAGTGAAGGGTTAGGTATAGTGAATTCGTGGAGTTACGCGAGATGCGGTAGAGGCAGAAAAACTTTTCAATGGTGGCTTCGTTACGCTGAATACGGAAAATATGTATCGACGAGAGCTTTAAATTGTCCAGGCGATGGGGATTAATGAAACAATAGCCAGGAATCGTTGGTACGTTGCGGCAGGGATTTTTCTTCTTTTTTTTAATGAATTTTAGAACTCCTCTATTGGAGAAAATATTGGAACGTAGGTTTTTAGACTTCTCTGCCCCGCATCTGGCAAACAAACAGACACATGACAAAAACTGTGAAAAATCGTCCCGAAAATTTTCTGAAATCATTTTTTAATAGAAATTTCCGAAAGAAAAATTTAATCTCTCTGACCCTCGGAATAATCTTGTTAAGAAGCGAGGCGAGATTTTGTGCAAGTTAATTCCAAGAGAATAGGTAACGATTTTGAAGTTTAACCCACTTATTGTGCCGCCTGCCTGCTTTTCCAAGTTAGATAGTTAATTGAATACCAAAGGCGACTTTGACTTTCGGCGGAGATAAAAGGGAATGGCCAATGACCAAAAAATGAGCAACTCCGTTGAAAGTTTCTTTAAATAAATCCCTTGATAAGTAAATTGCAAAATTCTCCTTAATATCAAAACTCTCTTCCAAAGTGTACGATAAATTCTCTCTCTTGTTTCTTCTTTTCTCGATGAAAAAAAGATGCAGTTCCCTGCAGATCGGTAACTTGCGGATTCCATCGCAACGTACGTGATTCATATCGCCGAAGAATATTCTTTCATCGATTCTCTCGTCGATATTTCAGTTTTCAGCTAGACGTATTACCGATTTAACAGCTGGCGATGCCTCTTCCTCCCCATTTCCCTCCCCGAAGCTTTTCAATCGACGTCGAGGAGGACAAAGTGGCGTAGGATGATAACATGGTGTCGTCGCGGGCGCGTCGTGCCCTTCGTATTGGCTTCGTTAGCCTATGCTGCCAACCACGCTCGTTTTATCTCGTTTCGTGTTAATCGAATAGACGATAAAGTGGATTATGCGGCCGAGGCTCATTCGATGACATAATCGATCGTTTCACAATCCAACGACGACTCTCCGAATTCTCTCTGTCCCGCGAAACACACGTAATTCGCAATCTCCTAAATTCACTTTGTCTCCTGACCAAGCACCGACGATGCTGCGTGTCTCTCTCGTAACAGCGTTGCACGACATTATCCGATGTTGCTTTATTCATCCGTTCGTTGAATCTCTAATAACCCCGTGTCCCGCATATTTGCCTCTAATATACCGTGGAAACTTTTTTAATTTTGTTACGTAGGAGTTGTAACGCGGGCGAGTCCAAGTTTTGCATACTTTAACAAGCCCATATTCGTCTCTCCTCGTCACGCGCAGTTTTCTTTGCCCCATCTGTTTCTCTCCTTCCTTTTCCCACCTAGATTCTCCAACGTCGAAAAGCACCCTTTCAGTTTTTCTTCCCACTGGTCTTTTAATAACGGTACGTCAATGTTTCGCGCGTCAGGCAAGCTTTTACGAGACGTTGCGAGAGAGCGAGAAATCACCATCTGTCCTTCTGCTTCTTTCCCTTGAATCTTTAATATCATTTTATCCGCCCGTGCAACTTCATTGACATCCCCGTGACGTTCCGAACGAAATTATATTACGCTGCATCGCGAAATGAAGAAATCCAGGGAATTATCTCGTATAAGGGAATAGAGGAATGTCGTTTCTCCGAGGTAGAACTGCCAATTCTGAATAATTTTGTTGGCGAATAAATTTTTCCTATTCACCTTTGTTCTTCGTTCGCTTCTCGCTCTTTGTACGGCCTCTCCTCATAAATTAAAGAAAACCGGTGTAAAACCAGCTCCAATATTTTCACAAGCTTTCTTCGTCGCTCGTTTCGCGGGCAATCAAACCATCTCGACATATCGATTATCGAAAACGTGCTTGCCATTCCCAGCTACCGTCTAAGGATTCTCAGCAACACCTTCTCGGAACTGGTGGAACCACTTTAACAGCTACTCCGCTTCCATGAACGAAAGGATACAACAATGGATACGACCGCTTCTTTTAACAGCCGGCACTCTATTTCTTCTCCCGGGCGCAGAAATGTCTCGATACTAGGAACTCGAGTTTATTCCTCGAGAATCGTTCACGGAATCAATTGCTGAAATGTTCGACGAACATTTGCATGGATTTGCTGTTCATTGTCGATGAGGCACGAGAGTACCAAAGTAAGACCTACTAAAATAAATCCGTAAATTTGCAAGCGCTCTGGCGGTCAACATTTGAAACAAACAATTTTTAAAACATAACGAAGAAAATCTAAATTAAATTTAATTTAAAATTAGTTTTTTCTTGTACTTTGATGTTTTGTTAAAAAAAAAGGAGAGGAACGCTGTGGTCAACATTTAAAAGAAATAATTTTTACAACGAAGAAAATCATCTTTGAACTTGAATTTAATTTAAAATTGATAAAATTAGTTTTCTCTCGTATTTGGATTATTTTATTTAAAAAAAAAAGCAAGGAACGCTCTGGCGGTCAACATTTGAAAGAAATAATTTTTGAAACACGATGGAAAAATCGTGTTTGAACTCAAATTTAATTTGAAATTGATAAAATTAGTTTTTTTCTTGTACTTTGATGTTTTATTTAACTTTATTTTATTTAAAAAAGAGAAGAAAATAGGTGGGAAAAAACTTTTGGCCCATCCTGTATATCAAAGTCTCGCCTCAGAGTTAAAAGGTTTAAAATTCAAAGCGACCAGATATGATATTATAAATACGAAACATTTCTTACGTACATATAATTTTATATGAACTTTTAATAAGGAAGCTTCGAAAGTTTTTATACAGCTGGAGGCAGGCAACCAGCCGTGCACTAATCGATTTCGTCGAGTCTCGTTCGAGCTTTTGAGACTTAAAGTTTACGATACGTTGCGTACCGCTTGACGTGAGTTGAAAGTTACGCTGTTTAGTCTTCGAGTTTCATTTTAATCGATACTTAATAAGATCAGCTAGGAAATTCTAATAAACGGAATTGCGAATTTTTAATGATATCCATCCGTCCTGTGAAATCACGTCGCGTTCAACCCCATGAATTCTAATTAAATTTCTCCTGGAATCTGCGAAGGTCAGTTTAATTTTTCATATACCAATTATCAGAATGGATTTTCTAATGGACAATAATGTAACCACGATAAAAATTTCCTCCTTAAAATTCATCTGGAATTTGCCAAAGTAAATCGTTCGATTATCCAGATAGAAAAATAATCGTATAGTCGGGTCCCAATGAAATTATTTATTTTTTAATATAGTCGATCCATAACTCTGCAACCGAATACACGAACGTTTGCCACCGGGTACTTGCACAGATACGACGTTCGTCTCGTTTCCATTCTGACAGATTTGTGCTTCTTGGAAACAGGGAACGCGGCTGCTTCTCCCCCGGGGTTCGCCGCGTTCAATTAAAAGCGACGGCGGCGTGCTGGCGATAATGGCGATCGGCCGCATTATCGCCGGTCAAGATTCCTTCAGTTATTAAATCGGACGGAGGGCCGAAGCCTCGGATGGCTTCCAGCGATTCCGTCTACGTCTGTGACGTAGAGGGACCTCCCGCCGCTTTATCGCGGTGTAATTAATTTCCGGGTGGGGCCGGTTCGATTGCTCGCCGGTCGAAGTTAACGAAGAAGTTTGAGGCGGGACGCTAATTGAAGCGAGGTTCGAGAAACTGTCAGTCGCGAGCGTTGCTTGTTCCGTTCAGCGATCGCGAGAGGCTGTCGGACAAGCAGCGTTCTTGCTCACGAGGAAATTTTTATATCACGAGCGCCGTTTTATATTGCATCTATTGACGTATGATTTTGAAGTAATTAAAGAAATTAACGGTAGAACTAGCGACGATTAAAGCGTAAAATTTCCATTCTCTTCAGAGAGATTGAAGACAAAAGGATATAGAAACTTTATAATATAATAACGGAGTATATACGAGCTTCTTGTTCATATATTTATTACAAAAAGTTATTTAAATTTTTAAAAAAATACACTGTTTCTACGTCTGTGAAATGTCTGACAAAAATTAATTTCAAATTGGTCATTTTGAGTTCCAGTGTTATAAATAAATACACTTTGTAGGTTACAAATGTATTACATGTAGAAATTTATGACAAATGCAATGTGAAAATGTGCGATGTTAAGAGAAACCAATATCTAAAAACCGAAGTCAATTTCAAGGCCAAAGAGGCTGAAATAAATATATATATATATATACATACATACATACATACAAAAACACACTTTGGACATACAGAATATACTTTATTTTTTTTTTCTATCTTTTTCTATTCGACAGTGCGATGTTTATACAATACGAAATTATCTATCGCAGTTTGGAAAAGACCGGCTGCAGGCATAACTGTGAATCTCTTAAAATCCCTTTTAGGTTAGATTTGAAAAATTGGGTGAAGTTAAGTTTGAAGAAATTAAAGTTTCTCTGAAAGGAAGAAGCATTCTGGACCCTTGTCAAAATGTTACCAGGAAATTCAAAGAAAGGATTCAATGTGTACACTCATGTTCAGTGGCGGAGGTTATCGTAGCCAAAGGGTTGATAAAACTACGACGAGTTTTTTTCTATTCGACAGTAGGATGTTTATACGATGAGAAATTATTGTACTAATCTATTCGGAAAAGACCGGCTACAGGCATAACTGTGAATCTCTTGAAAATTTTAGGTTAGATTTGAAAAATTTGGTGAAGATAAGTTAGGTTTGAAGAAACTAAAGTTCTTTGAAAGGAAGAAGCATTCTGGACCCTTGTCAAAATGTTACCAGGAAACTCAAAGAAAGGATTCAATGTGTACACTCTCGTTCAGTGGCGGCGGCTTGATAAAACCACTCTCGTCATTTGCAAAATGTACGGCAAAAGCTGCTGCCCACGACCATCCTATGAGACGTCGTATGAGATCTCCAGCCGGAAGAACAAAACAGGCAAAATCAAGTAAATCGCACCCGAGACACGTAACAATGTTCTCCTTCACCGTCACGTCTCAAATCGTCGATAGCACGAGTGAAAGAGGAAAGCTACGAAGAGGGAGGGAAAAGAAGGAAAAGAAGGAGAGGGTCGGACGAAATAACGGGAGCAAATTGGCTTCGCTACGGGTCGTTTATCGGCCGCGAGTCTACGATTCGGGGGAGGTTCTTGGTATACCTTGCCGGTTGATTCAATTCGCCGTGCTACAATGACGTCCGCCGGAAATCCAATCGTGTCCCGGAGGCACATTTTCATCGCCGGCGCGCACTTTTGACAGGCGACTCACGTGCTGCCGCCTAACGAAATTACTTTTCGCGTCGTCGGGACATCCGCTTAAATACGTTTCCATGGCCGGGTTTTCCACGGCCGGAACCGGGCCCGGTAAATCTGCCAGGACAGACTTTCGAGGAAGAAAGTCGGCAGTAGCTCTGCACAGACGCCAAGTGAAAAAGACGGCGAAAACGAAGAAAGAGAGAGAGAGAGAGAGGTTGAACGACTCGAACGGCGTCCAGGAATAAGGTGTCGGTACGCGTCTATATTTGCATCGTCGTGGTTTAGAAATGGACCGCTGGCAGATGTAATCAAAGTTCGCAGACAACCACTCCTGAGACTTGCCTAGCCTAGCAGGGGAGTGGTGAAGCGGTGGAGCAACGAAACGAGAGGGGCAAGTCCGACCGGATGTGCCTGTTTTTCGTGATGCGCCGATATGTGTCGATATTCGAACGCGTCCTCCAGGCAAATACGCGGAAACGCGTGTCTCGCTCGGTGAATATTGAATTCTGTCGATTCGGATTCTACCGGGCTGGATAGAACCGGCCCGCGTGACGTTGGTTTTGTTCGCGAGATTCGCGAACGCTGCCACAATGCCACTGGTAATGCGAGTTTCGATACACACGGGCGCGCGGTTTCGGAGAGCTGATTTCTTTTTAAAGTCTCAATCACGGTCACTCGCGCGTTTGACAAGTTAATTGTCATCGAACAAACGGCGCTCGATACGACGTTTAATACGACGCGTCAACTTCATTCTCCGTGCACGCTCTTCACGGGCAAGTTGCGAGAATTTCTTCCGGCATCCCGGCGAGAGAACGAAAGACACTTTTGCATTTTTCTGTACGGTGACGTTTAACTCTTCCGAGCGAAGAAACAGAGCGACGAAGAGGGGAGGTGGCCGTCGAAAGGAAGCGTCGCGAGGAACGATGAAAGTTCCATTCGATAGTCGAAAGAGACGCAGGAAGCTGCCTTCCATTTGCCACGTACGTACGTGCATAGCTGGCGAAACAGCGTCGAAATGCAAATGGAATCTCTTGATTGAGTTTAGCGACACGGCGTCGAGACACCCCATCGCGCGCTTCACGGAGGAAGAGGAGGGGGGGGGGGTGGTTGGTTCACGGATGTTGAGTGGCGCGAAGGGCGCTCGAGGAGAAGAAAAAGAGCTCGGCATTGGAGCTCGATTTGACGTATCGACGGCTTTCCGCTCCGCTTGCTACTCACGAATAATCGTGACAGAAGGAACGAAAAGAATGCGAGGCGCGTCGGTCCATTTTCATCCCCCCTCCCCCCCCCCCCCCCCCCGCCCTGTGCGTCTCGCGTTTCCTCGCAAATGGAGACAAATTTATACGCGGCAGGCAGCCGACAAAAAAAAAGCTCGGGGGGTACTTTTGATAAATTGAATCGATCGATTGCTTTATTTTTTTCTTTTTTTTCTTTTTAATCCGGCCCCGACGACATTTTTCACGCGTGAATTATTTCGCTTCCGCCTCCGTTCTCCTCCGCGATAGTCGAGCGTGTTTTCGTTCCTCGTTTTTTCGTGGAAGCGGAATATATATCGTATAGCGCCTCGTTTAATTAGACACACTGGTGGTGGTGGTTTCGCGGTGGGAAATTAAATTGTCCGCTAACTTTAAATTGAAAATTTTACTGATTAGAAATGCAAGACAGTTATCTTGCTATCCGATTTATTAAATTTAATTCTCCTCCTCGTTGCTAGAGAAATTACATGTCTCTGTCTCTCTATCTCTGAACGACGTCGCTATTTTAAGTCGTCGTTATATAAATATTATCTATCGCGACAATCCACGACGATCGATTGAGTAATTACACGGATCTTCGACTAGCCAGATGCACAGATTGCTCGGCCGACTGTTTAGTCGGCTCCAATCGTACGATCGTACACGCACTCAATCTCCGAGCAACTGGTCGTACCGGTCGGCAATTCAAATCTTCGATCGAGAGACCGAGTTCAGATCTCTCCCCCCCCCCCTCACCGGTGGCCAATAGCATAATTATCTCGATCGAGAAGAAATCGATCGCGTAATTATTCAAATCCGCGAGCGGAGGATTGGCCGCTGTGGTTCAGATCTGGCGGAGGCAGAAGATTACATAACTGCGTGCAACTGTGACAAGCCGATCACTTAACCGTTTCAATCTTCGAGCCGGGCTGAATTGCTTAGATCCCGAGCTACGGCTGATTGCGCAGCTGTTTAGATCTCCGATCAATCTGTCAAGCAAATATTTGGATCGCCGGCTAAACTATTCGCGATCGTCCAAGTAGCGATTAATCAACCGATGGCTCGCGATACAGGCCGATAGAACGGTTGTTAGATATGTCCGCGGCGTTCTGATAGCAGCCCCCCTCCGAAGAGAAATGAATCTCGACTCGAGTCGAATTCTTCTCGTTTTGCCCGAGAGAAAACGTATTGCGGAACATTTGAGAACTGACGAGAGTTATTAATCTACCGCAAGTACACGTCGTTTTTCATGTTCTGTGTCCACCCAAGGTGGATTAGGTTTACGCTTCTGGTTTACGTTTTACTGGTTACGTCCTAGGATTTCAAAGAATCGGAGAAAAATTTTAGCCTCTTTCCGGTTCCTGTCTCCCACGTTCATCACTCGCAATTCTCCGTTTTCGCATGTCTCGTCACAATTTCGAGATACTTGCAGGCTATTTTACAATGAAATATAAACAATTTCAGAACAAAATTCGGTAATAAAACAAAAACAAAAAAAAAAATCCCTGGTTCTTTAGATTAGTTAGTAAAAAATTTCTTTAGCTGAGAGCGAAGAGGCAGTCAGTACAAAAAAAAAAAATATTTATAGTTCGGTTTCGTTCATTTCATTGAAATTTAGTTAGTTCAGTGTAATTTCATACTATTATATTAGAATTTATATTATACAGTTATACTATACTTTGATACTGTATATTTTTTAAATTACATTTATAGAATATTTATACAATAAAAACGAGCGAATGAGTGACAATGAATTCGATAGAGAAAACACAGACAAGAGCGACAGCGATAGTGATGATGAAGATTGCATAAAATAAGGCGCGTGACAAAGTTAGACACGTCAACGAAAATGACGACGAAGAGACAGACTCAAATAATACATTAGAAAATCTGAATGGTGTCACAATTAGTAATAATGAAAGGTTAAAAATAAATTTCTTGGCAGGAAATACAGGTCAATAGATTCCTCCCAGATTGCACAAAACAAACAGATCTGTTTCGTTTATTTTCTACCAGTTTATTTTCTACCAATTAGCGACAGAATTTTTTATTGACTTTTCAAATAACAAATGATTTAATGCGACTCCGAGCAAGTGCTATTCTCAAAGAGAAAAAAAAAAAAAAAATTATAAGAATATGGTTTTTTAAATATACTGTTTAGACAAATGATTTTTTCGCAAACTGATATGTACCATTAAAAACTAATTTCACTAATTTACGTAAAAAAACTGTATCTTCAGTAATTTCCGAGATATTTAACAAAATATGTTCCGTACGTTCCACAAGAGTGATTTTCACCCATTTAATATCAACGATTGTCGATGAAAAAAGAAAATACAAATATTTTTTCGAAAACTACAGTTACATTAAATTTCATCAAAATCGATGTTGATTATGAAATGTAGTAAAATATTTTTTTATAAATACAAAATGATATATTTACAAATTTGTTACTTATATAGACAATATAGGCAATATTAAATTGTTCGACACAAAACGACCAAAATATCGTAAATTTAAATCGATCATCAATATAAATATATACAATTATACTTATAATCATCTATGTTCGACTAGATAAATATTCCGACCGAAAAGGGCTAGGCTATACCCTAAAGTATGGATCTCACTGACGTCATCATTTTGATCCATTCCGATCAAGTGTTCCCAGCAATCCTCTCAAAAATCCACGCCGTTAAACTCTCGATACGCTTCCACAAAATATCGTAGCACGCAGGAAGCAAGTTTGCGAGACAGAAAACGAGCCTATATCGAGTTTCGTTCAAAATCCACCGAGATCCTCCCTCTTAACGTTCGGATCGTAACGTTCGAATTTTATCGGGCGCGCGCGCGCCAGCGTAAGTGTTCGCAATGCCTTTCACCTGTCAGCCACGTTGGAAACGTGGACGCAGAGAAGACGCAGCCGGGATGCGAAGGATGCCGGCCGCGAGACGTAGAAACACGTTGCGAAACACTCGGTCTGAATTTATCGAGCTGGCTCGCCTCCAGACTCCGCCGATATGCTCCGGCTCTCACTTTTCTGCGGTGCCTCGGCGGCGAGCAGCACCACGCGCTTGTTCTTCGTCCCCGTCAGCCCAGTAAAATCAAATATTAACGATCTGCCAGCGGACGGAATCGCGCGACTGCTGTTTTACGATGTAACACGATGACGCGGGGGCCACCGTGCGTGATGTATTATCCGCGCGTCACGTCGTGAAAATAGCTGGCGACGATTGAGAGACAGCTGCGTGACACTCTGCCAGCGACCAAGCAGCACCAAGGCTTCGAGCACACCACGCTGCTGCTGGTGCGGTTTCAGAGAAGAAAACAAGCGAGTTTCTGGAACAAGTCACGGGTGAAAAGTGGGCGAACGCGCGAACTACTTTTGCGGACCATTTTTCCAATTCGTTTATAAAATTCGCTGCCACTCTGGAAGATTGTTCTGAACTTTCTCTCCTGACTGAAATTGCAGAAGTTTCGCGGGTCACGTTAACGATCATGTAATTTGCAAAAANCCCCCCACCCCACTCTTGTCAGCTGGAACACGCGACGTTTTCAGTTTGCTTAATTAAATGAAACGTTCGCCGCGATCGCGTCGTTTCTGCGGACGTTGGAACAACCGGCACACCATCGTTTGTCCGTGTCGTTCGTCTTTCTCAAGCAAAGAATTTACGCGAGCGAAACGAATTTCCCCGTATGTATGTACGTTACGTGGACATGCGTAGGACACGTTGGAATATTCGGGTATTAATTCGGTCGAGATTGTACAGCGTCGAGTTGATGTCAGTGGCAAGTAGTTGGCCCTTGGCTCGGAGAAATGTCGAGACCAATTTCAGAATTACCCACGTTTTGGATATTTTGGACTCTTTTTTCTTTTGCTGTCTCGTAGAATTCGGTAGATGGGGGAAGAGTGTTTCGCGTGTCACCGCGATTTGTTAACGGTGAGAGCGTTCAGAATATTTTCACTTTGCTCGACTTTGCTCTTTATTTATATTAGAGGTAACAAAGTTCAATGAAACAACGTAAATGAATGAAAATTTGTAAAATTGCAACATAAATTGTTACCAATTCACTGACATTTATTTCATGACAACATTTCGTTCATACGTATAACCAGATGAAATGGAAATAGAGGACCTATATTCTTGTCTAAATTTGTAAAACTGCAATGACAGTTTAATTTATAAATTGCTACCAGTTCACCACATCACCGTGATATAGGTTCGTGCGTCCTATAAATGAATTAGAATTGAAATTCTAAAACATACACTTTACTCTGAATATTTGTGAAACCGTAATGTGAGTTAGTTAGGTTAATCGTTAATAATTTATTAATACTCAGTTCACGACAATGTATCCCGTTTCAAATGAATTAAAATTAGAATCCCACTGAAAGTTTCATTCATAGATATGAATTACATTCGGTTGTCAAAAGTTCACTCTTCGCGATAATGAAAGTTCTGTAAAAAAAAAAAAAAAAAAATGAAAAAAAAAAAGAATGAAATAGCCGAGCATTATACAGTGTCGTTTTAACACACGCTACGAAGACTCGGTTCAATATCGGGTCGTCTATTCGAATTTACAGCGCGATACAGGTGCAGGTGGACCTCTCTGGTCGGAGAATCATGGGCTCAACAGGCCATCGGTGTCGGTCTACCGATGATCGATCCCATCGTTGCTCGTGTTTTACGGTTTCAAATCCACAATGCGCTGGCCCGTTAACGTCTGCCGGCGGAATTGACGCGGAGAATTGTTCCGCGAGTACACAGAGAACTGTGTGCGCCAGGGAACAGCATTGTTCCGGCGACAGGTGATTCGTTAGTCGACGCAACTGCTTCAGCAAAGACAAATGCGAGCCCGACGGTCTAACGAGCGACGCCAAGCGGTACCCTGGCCAAATATCGCGGGATACACCGAAACGAGACGTTGAACCAGACCTCTTGGGAGATTTTATTGTACGTTAAACACAGCCTGGCCTCGTTTTCTTCATTACCGAACATACCGAACATACACACGTCCAGATAGATCTTTTTTTTTCTGTTCTGTACGACGGTCATCCACGGACAAATATAGGATGGTTCATTTAACCTCTTGCGCTGGAATGAACGTGGGAATTTTCTTGTCCCAAAATTGCAACATTTTCTCAGTTTTAAGTACATTTAAATGTAAACCAGGCAAAACAAATGACAAGTCTCTGTTGCTTCTTAATCATTTCTATTCAGTGATGTCATACCGACGAGTTCGAAAAAAGAAAAAGAAAGCGACGAATTATTGTATACGCTGGCTCGGTCACTCGTTATGGTCCGCGCGAACCAATTGCCAGCGCAAGGGATTAAGCGAGGCAAAATATCTTTTAAATCGGGACGATGCAACAAAATATTTCTTCACGATCTATCACGAATGGTATCCAAAACGCCAATAATTGGTAAGGATATTTTTCTCCAAGGTCATTCTTTTCATGGACTTTTCAAAGTCATCGACGGTTTTTGTATTTCTTTAAATTATGTACTTTTTTTTTTTTATTGTATCGTGTAGCTAGTTTGCATGCAAAGAACCTCGAAAATCTATCGGACACCACAGATGGCGTCTTAGCCAATAATAAATATAAATAAAGATGTTCACTATTTTATAAATAAAGATGTTCACTATTACATCGTCAACGACAATCTCTTTTACTGGCTTGAAATACTGATCGGTATACCGGAAATTCATAATATAACAACGCAAGAAAACATCGATACCATAGTCATTCATGGCAAAAGTGACTAGCGAGAGTCTGAGAGAAGCAGTCCACACTGTATAGTCCGCACTGTTGGTAACGTTCGTGATTGATTGAAAAAAAAAATTTTCGAACGCTCCGCGGTCACTTTGAAAAATTAAATCACGCGCTCGTAGCACGAGTTAGAAACGTTGAGGGATAATTTCAAGCTGATCCAGATCTCTCACGCGCCCGGCAAGTGGTATAATTTAATCTTTCCGTTTTGTGCAAACGCACGAATACGATAGCTCTCGCTTCTCACCTCCCACGAGCAGCGATCGAGCGCCGTCAAAGTGAAAATTTCGCCTTACTCGCGAGATTGATCGCCATCCCTAGTTATTACCGGTCGCTTTCCCAGTGTAATCGACGTGTTTACGCCGTCCGGACAATCGCGGCTAATCGCACGTTTCATTGTCTCTCCTCCTGATTGGAGGTTTCATTGTTCCGCTGTTCGCGCGCGAAACTCGCAGGATTTCTTCGTGCTTGCCTTCGGGCCTTGTGGGTGGATAGGAGATATCTCGATTGCTCGACTCGGTGTTGCAGGAAAATCGTTATAGATGGCTCGGTGATTTGTTGAGTGCAAGCTATTCTCGATAGGCGAGAACACTGTGCTGAGACTCGCCGGGCACGCGGAAATAGCTTGTTGTGAAAAATTTCCTTTGATTTATATATGAGACTCGAGGAGACGGACTGTGTATCGTGTAGACGTTTCAGACAAATTTTCGCAGACTTTTGAGACTTTCGGGAAATAGATGATCTCGCGCGCGGAGGAGAATTACACGTTAGGGTGATGGCACTTTATCAAGTTCTGTTTAACTAAGGTAACAAACCAGTCCATTGAAAACTTGGCAAAGATCGGTGGAACAGAGGTTGGTTACAACTGCTTGCTTCGCTTGCCAGAATTAATTGCCCGACTGGTGTGAAGTTTCATTCAAGAAACATACATTATGCTTTCTGCTCAACGTTCACTATCGAGACTCTCTCTGTAATTCAACAACAGCATCGCGAATAACGGAACGAAATCTCGGAATCTGCAAGAGCCCGTGTAAATTACACAGAAGAGAAACGATACGTCTAAACAAGCTTACTTCGAAAGTGCAAAATATTCGATTTTAGCGACAGTCTTCGGTCTTAACAATCAGTCGTGAAAAGACACGTTGGCACGTTCTGTCAAACGAAGCGACCGACGATCATTTACACGCAGAAATGCCCCGTAATCTAGACGTTTTATGCTCGACGTATCATGAACTGAGCAACAGCTGCACGAGGGATGCTGGAAACGTAACAAAGTCAAAGCTAGATCTCAGATAGACGTTGTTACGCGGTCCCTCCATTTTTCCGCGTTCCTCGAGCGTGGCAGTCCGATCTCTTATCGGAGAAACCAAGCCGCTATGACTGACGTAAAGTTTATCACTTTTGTTTTACACCCGCGACTAGCTGTGCCGAGTAGTCGTAGGAAGAAGAAAAAAAAAAAAAAAGAAAAAAGAAAAACACGAGGCGGTCTGCCTCTTTCTCTTTCTCGGTTTGCCTCGAAACGGCTTTACGACGAAACACGAGCCGCTAAATGTCTCGCGGCCTCTCCCGCGAAACTAGAACCGAAGCGCGCGAATTTACAGAGCCGACT
Organism: Frieseomelitta varia; assembly: GCF_011392965.1. Classification (NCBI taxonomy): domain Eukaryota; kingdom Metazoa; phylum Arthropoda; class Insecta; order Hymenoptera; family Apidae; genus Frieseomelitta; species Frieseomelitta varia. The sequence continues at coordinate 51,312 of NW_025109405.1, forward strand.
TTCCGCTCGGTAATTTCGCTTATTGCAACCCGTGGACTCGTCTAGATCGCGAGACATCGTTTTCCATCGTGCTTCTCATCTACCAACGACCGTTTTCTTAATTGACGCGTTGCTGGTATCTTTGTTTCGTTTTGTATGTTTCTCTGTTTGCCATTCGCTTTAGCTTAGTCTAGTTTCTTCTAGTTTCTTTCCTCTTCCTCTCTTTTTCTGTTGGAGAGTTGAATTTTATTTCGTTTCGCTAGTTTTCAATTTGTCTCCTATGGCATTTCGTCTCGTTTCGTTGCTCTTTGCCGAGCCCGTGACGTTTACGCGACGATGCATCGGATTTTAATTAAGAAATTCATAAAACACGCGGCTCCTGTTTGATGTGCTCGCGTATTTGTTTTGGGATCGTGTAATGTGTTTGTTTTGGCCAGGGGATCGCACACCCGGGTGGCAAAGAATACCTGGACTTTGATGTAGTGTTTCATTTGGATGTTTATGCGCGTGATACGCACACATGTAGCGTTCTAACTCGGATTTGAAATGGGAGAGAAGGAGTTTCATTAAATAAAGCAGCGTAGGTGAAATTTACACGTTGGTGAAACAGATTCAAAGATTTTATGTCCTTTAAATTGTTAATGTGAAAACAATATCTTTTAAATACATTTCCTTTTTTCCATATTCTTTGGATACTCTGGTAATCCTAAACGTTGAAAAATTCCAAAATTTGATAAAATAAGAGCAAGTAAAACTATTAATCCTAGCGTTGAAAATTTTGAAATTTGACGAAATGAAAACGAGTGACGATCGAAATTATTACCAAAGCAATTTTAGCGTTGAAAAGTTCAAAAATTTGATAAAACAAGAGCAAATGATAATCGAAACCAGGGTAATCCTAGTGTGTTGAAAATTCCAAAATTTGACGAAATAAGAACAAGTGATAATCCTAGTGTTGAAAATTTCAAAATTTGACAGAATAAGAGTGATAATCTTAGTGTTGAAAATTCCAAAATTTGACAAAATAAGAGTGGTAATCCCAGTGCTGAAAATTCCAAAATTTGACAAAATAAGAACAAGTGATAATCCCAGTTGAAAATTCCAAAATTTGACAAAATAAGAGTGATAATACTAGTGTTGAAAATTCCAAAATTTGATAAAATAAGAGTGGTAATCCCAGTGTTGAAAATTCCAAAATTTGTCAAAATAAGAGTGGTAATCCCAGTGCTGAAAATTCCAAAATTTGACAAAATAAGAACAAGAGATAATTCCAGTTGAAAATTCCAAAATTTGACAAAATAAGAGTGATAATACTAGTGTTGAAAATTCCAAAATTTGATAAAATAAGAATGGTAATCCCAGTGTTGAAAATTCCAAAATTTGTCAAAATAAGAGTGATAATCCTAGTGTTGAAAATTCCAAAATTTGACGAAATAAGAGTGATAATCCCAGTGTTGAAAATTCCAAAATTTGACAAAATAAAAGCAAGTGATGATCGAAACGTAAATAACGAGGGGACCAGGGGAGGGACCAGGCCTCTTCCGGTTCACTGGTTCTCCGGCACACTCATCGACCGAGCTCGCGGAAAACCTCCCGTTGCTCGCGTTGTTCAGCTCGTAAATCTCCGGCGAGCCGGCAGACGAGAAAAAATCGCGGCCAGATCGCCGCGCTTAACACGCTCGCCAGAGTTGAAACGTGGAATCGCCGACAATCGAACGCCGGTTGACCGTTCTTGATCCTTACGAAGTTATTGGGGTCGAGACTAAGGGGGGGACCTTTTCTTCCATAGTTCCTCTCTCGTCAGTTTTTGCGAATCATAGTTGCAGCTCGTAGTTCCGTGCAATAAACCAGGTGTGAATTAGCGATCTTTGGATCTTTTGTTTCGTATAAGGTGCGTCGGTGTAACGTGTAGAATAAAATATAGAATAAAGTATAGAATTTAATACAAAATTATTTAATACAAAAAGTATAGAATAAAGTTTGTTAATTCGAGACAATAAATTTTGTTAAATTCGTTGGTTTTCGAGAAAATCAAATTTGAAGATTTATCAGGTATAGCTAATAGAATTTAAATTATATGGAACTTCAATTATATAGAGATGATATAGAATAAATTATATATCAGATATAGCTAATAGAATTTAAATTATATAGAACTTCAATCAGGGAATTATCCGACGTGCAAAAATAAGACAAAAAGATGTGGAATAAAACTTTTCTATTCAAAGCTTCACCTTCAAGAAAAATAGACTTTGAACGCGTTTCGTTAAGAACTACGTTGGTACACGCATACTTGACAGATTTTCCAACCTCGATTCTCTTTCGTTTATTTTCACGCATAAAATAACTTAAACGTCACGTTCAGAATGAATTAATCTTCAAACAAAGCCTCGGGTCAAAAAATTTTGTTTTATATTTTATTCTTTTTTTTTATCATCTCGTGCTTGTTATTCCGACGCACTCTACGTATCATAACTAGATTGCGGAGTTTCATGCATTTACGGGAAGTTTAAAGACACAAAATCGCACGTAATACGAAAAAAGATACGCAAAACGTTCGAAAGCACAATGCTTTCTGTTTATCTTTTGGCAGAAGCAATTTTCTATCAAGATCTTCGATCTTTCTAATTATACTTCCAGACGGTATGATTTTGCATAAAAATCCGCAGTCCAGTCGTGACGGGTAGAAAACACGTCTGCGTAAATTGCGTTTTCCTTCAGCCACCGTAGTTCGTAGAAATATGAATTTGCACGAGTGTCTGTGCAGTTTACTCGTAAATCATCGCACGTACAATGGAAGTCGGAGAATCATCTCGGAAAGGGAACGATCGCGTCGGTGTAACGAGGCAGAAGAACGTCAATCACGGGAGTCAGAAATTGACTGAGAAGTTCGCGAGGCAGATTAAAGGGGGTTCGATATTGTTGAATCGGTTCCCGGTAGTCGCGGCATCGTAATCAGGATAATTAAACAGGAACATGATCGTAGGACGTAGCGCGATATTAAAATCCAGAGCGTCAACCGGTTTCCGCCATCCCTGTCCTCCTTTTCCACCGGCTCTTTTGTAATGGAGTCGACAAACAACCATCCGACTCTCCCTCTCGACGACATAATTGTGGCTGTTGCCCGTCGTGGCCCGGGGGAGTTTCGCGCGGACTCGCGCGAGGCCGCCGCGTTTTTCTGCCTGGCTGAACGGATTCGTGTAAATAATGCACGCGCTTTTAATGAACGCGCCTTGTATCGCGACAGATGCGCGATGCACGGGGTGGGCCGACTGAACTGAATCGAGGATCGCCTCAAACATCGCGCAAAGAAGCAAAATGCTTCAGAAACAAAATTGCAAATATTTCATTTCTTTTATCCAATTCGCGAAATTTCGATTGGCGCTGGATTCAAATATCTTTGCGGGATGCAAAATTGAAAATATTTTATTTCTCCATTTTTTTTTTTTTTTAGAGAGAGATTTCAGTGTTACGCGATACGCGAAATTTAACAATTTCGATTGGCGCGGGAGTGAAACAATTTTAGATGGTCCCTATTTTTTTTTTTTTTTTTGCCTTTTTAAATTGAACCGTGCGTTTTGAAGTAGCGTGACTTTGGTCCAAACAGATCAACCCGCGCAGCAACAAAAAAGGAGGATGTTTGGGTGATCCTGTTTCACTGGATCACCCTGTATGTAAGCGCAAAGGGAGAAAGAGAAAGAGAAAGAGAGGAATGAAAAAAAGGAAAATCCATGCCAGCTGCCTGTGTTTTTTTTTCGATGTTTTGCTAGAATATGTAACCGACCTGACCCAACTCGCATCACTCGGGTCAGAATCTCTCTCTGTTCGAAATAATCCGTATCCGGGGGCTCCCGCGTGGCCGATATTTTACCGATTTATCGCTCGTGCTATTCGGGCTACACGTGAGTCTGGAATCAACGTATTTTCAGAAAAGGGGGGCAGCGGGAAATTTTAGAAGAAAATCAGACGATAGTCTGAATTATTGAGAAACTTTGCAGATCTCAAGCGAGCTTAAAATTTTAAAGATGATTGAAATTATTGAGCAGGAAGATATCAATACTAGTTATCGATATTAATTATTAAGTCGAGTATCCGCGAGACTTTAGCGAGCTATTTCGAAACGCAAAGCTTCTTAATATCGCGAAAATTTCAAGAGGCGAAGATCGAGCGAAATGTTACATGCTGATAAAGGCAAGGTTCAACTCTTGCTCGGAACTTTTTCATTAATTGATGGAGCAAGTTAAACGAGCGAAAATCGAAGAAAGAGAGAGAAAGGCGAACTTACGATTGCTGTGTTAGAATTACGCAAGTAAATCGTAAGTAAATCGAAATATTCCGACGTGCGAGAAAGAAGCAAAGGGGCAAGGAGAGAGAGAGAGAGAGAAAGAGAGAGTGTGAGGAGGCGAGAAACCGTAATGGAGCTATTAAGTCGTGAACTTACAGCGGGCAAAGTTTCTACGGCCCGCGAGAGAGGTGTATCTATCGACAACGTTCTATCAGGTACAAGCGTATGGCGTGCACGGAACGTTCTATAATTCTTCTCGATGCCCGACGTAGCATACAACTTTCGCATACAAATATCTCAATGAAACGCCGACGCTCAGACGATAAAGCGGCGCTCACAACGAGACCGTGGAAATTTCCTCGACGAGTTTTCAACTGGGACAAAGAGACGTTCTCGAGAGAAATATTCTTGCAGTGACCAAGGGCGGTGACAGTCGAAAAATTACCGATGATTCGACCTCTTAAAGTGATTATCTATGTGCATTGCTTCGCTGGAACGATGCGATGACGATTATTATGATAATTATCGAACACAGAGTGTACGCAGCTGCTGTGAAATTGAATTAAATTACAAGTGAATGACTTTAGTTTTGTTTTAAAAAGAATCAATGGGTTTATTGTTTAACTTAATTAATAATAATCAATGTTAATTATTATTAAGAAAGTATCTAGAAATTATGTGAAAAGAACTAGTCTCGAAATATGTAAAATTTTTACAATTTTCGAAAAAGGAAAGAGGTCTGACACTTTAAAATGGGATCAAGTGGTATTTTTTCTCTGCAAAATTACATCAGTGCAAATTTTTCATCGCAGTTGGTTGGTAGTACAATTACGCTCTCCGTTGTGTTCACCGAGAGATACGAATTTCGCACGTGCTTATCGTCGACGTGTAGAGATTAAACATAAATAATATTTATTCAATAACAATGCTGGCGATTAAACAACAGATAATTAAACAAGGTAAAGAACACAGATTAACAATTAATATATGCGGTCACAGCTCGAAGAAACTCTAATAACTCAATCAGCTTTTTTCTAACAACTCAATCGACGCTTTCTTACAACTCAAATTGACTATGTCCCACTGATTCAACTCTCTTCTCTTTCAAAAAGAAAAACATCCGTCCAATCAACGTTGCACCACGTTCGTACTTTCTCTCTCTTTCATTACTTCATTTCGTCGCACTACCAGTCATCTGTTATAATTAAATTCAACTAAAGACATAATAACTACAGACGTTAACTCATAACCTAACAACGAGCAACGATAACAACCCACGATACTACAGTAATTATACAAAAGATAGATAGATCGTTAATGGATCCAAATAAAAATTTCGCGACACGTGAAAATAAATCTCGACACTGAGAGGAGATGTTTCTCAACTGCACGACGCGGTTCGTCGGGTGATACAGAAAGCGACACGTAGGAAAAGCGACGCGTGTGCTCGGTGGTAAGGAGCGTGGAGGCGGATTCAGCGTGTGGCGTGACATTAAAGTTGCCGTTAATTAAGCTGGTCGAGTTAACGGTAATTAGTCGACGCGCAGTGAGAGAGAGAAAGAGAGAGAGAGAGAGGCGTCGTGTCGCGGCGCCGTTTAGATTTAGACGCCTGATTTCCGTGCATGAAAGCGCGCACACTGCGCGCGGCTCTGCAACCCTTTCAGCCTGTCCGCCCGGCTGGTTCCGCCAGCTCCGCGCGACCTTCGTGCGTGTTCATCACGCGTGTTCATCGCGCGCGTCACACACCGCGAACGTCGCCCGCGTGATTTATCAACCGCGGGGCTGCCTGCCGCAAATCATAACAACCGTGACAACCGCGAAAACTTTGCCGGAGGGGGGTTACGCGCGTGTGGTTCCTCCGCTAAACAGTTCGAACCAACCCCCCCCCCCCCCCCCCCCACTTCCCCACCTTGTTCCGCGTGTGTGACTATCGCGTATACGTGTGGCTTTAATTGACTCGAAGTTCCGTCGAAATTGGGTTAACGCAAGATTAACGCTGCCGTCGTGCTCGTCAATCGTCAATTGAAGATGTTGGGTCTTGTAACACGCGGGCTTATAATTCAATTGCTCCATCTGGCGGAAAGATAGTTGAATGAAATGGAATAGGCATGTTTGGTTGGTGCAGGGGGCAAAAAAAAATGCATCCTCGCGTTGCTGGCAATCGCTTGGTTTCCCACGATTTGATATTCGACTGAAGTTTCATTGGAAACTTGAATTAGACGCGTTAACAATAACTGCGAGAGTATTGGAATTTATACTCTCGAAACGTATATTAAATTTATGCTTAAACAGAAACGGCGCGTAAATAAACTTGGAAGTCTCGCTGGAAGGGACTGTCGAAACTCTTGAATGCACGAGTTATTATGTACCATCGTACGCATTCAAGGAACAACCGAAGGTATTAAACAACTCTCTACAATTCGCGGGACATTACGTAGAACTGCTCTAACATCTCTAATGATAAATAACCGCGCCATCTCGGATTTCTCCGATACTTTGACCCGTGTTGAGAGAGTAAAGGTGTGCGAGAACCCGAAATGTCGGATCGAGTCAGGAACACGAAATTTCTTCGGGATTGGATTCTCGAATTTATCGGGATTCTCGAAAGAATCGGGATTCGGGAAAGGATTGGTAACAAGAATAAGTAATTCGTATGTAATAATAATAAAAGCCCACGCCTTCAACTATATCGAAAGGTCGCAGATCTAGAACCATCATTCGAGCAATTCCTTCTGTTATATCTTTTGGTTTAACAATCTTTCGCGTATCATTTTGTACATGCGACAAATTTTATATCGATTCAGTTTCTTTTCTAGTACATGTACTTATGTTTGGATGCATATGCTTCAAATGGCGTAATAAACCAGTAGTATTTACATACTTGGTTTTAAATTCATGGTGACAATGTATTCATTCCGCCTTTGTATCATCTTTTTCCTGAAAATGTTCCCAAACAGAGCTTCTCTTTACCTTCTTCCTTTACACGATATCTTCTGCACTATTTCCTGCTACCACAACTTTACTCTCACTGTCACTCGACATTTTTTTTTAAAGATTTCTAATCTTTATTAAATTCACACAGATTTTGAAATATACGTCCGAGCTTCCCGAATTTCTCAGCGATACTGCTCAACAGCGTACATAATGTCCAAGTACTAAGCACGCAGTCACACGTTCGTTT
>NW_025109406.1:0-5727 GCF_011392965.1 Frieseomelitta varia
GACAACAAATTTCGAGTGAATTTGAGGGAACGATATACATGTGGCTGCGGTACGGCTGTGCGCCACACGTTGCCAGCAGGATACTGTCTCCTTTAAACATCTATAACTTCGCTAATATTACGAATTCAAATAAATTTTTTTACATAAACATTCTTGAAACATGCACTTTGAGAAAATGTAAGAAAAATCAATTTTTTGAAGCCGAAAAACCGGAATACTCCCTTAAAGTATAAGCATAGTGATCTAATTGATTCAGTAATATGTACAGAGGCAGAAACCAGTAAATGTTACAGAATAAATGATTGGCGAAATATATCCGACTGTCTCCCAATATTATCCAATGTATTTCGCATTAATAAATATACTTCTGAAATTAACTTAGGAGCACTTGAACTAGGAATCACTTTTATTTTTCTTAGAATAATGCGTTTGTCTCGGTCGTTAAGTTTTCGTGGCCGACCTTTCTGAGGAATTGATTCAATTCGGTCTTCATCATTGTATCTCCATACAATATCAGCCACGATACTCTTTTACTTAATTTTAAAAAATACCCGATTTCTCGATACGTTTTTCCTTTTTCTCGGTCAAAAATAACTAACTGTCATACGTCAATAAATCGAAAGATGAGTTAAAACAACGATTAATCGAAGAACGGAAGAATATCCCGCTCAATGACTTAAAGAAAATTACTGGAAACAGACGTCTGCGATATGTAATTGAAGTTAAGGGAATTAAGGCCCAACAAAATATTAATTATTGTTTATGTTAATAATTTTCAGGTTTAAATATTATAGTTCTTTAAATGTCCGAATATTTATGCCACACTATATTTCGACATAATTCAGTTTATTGTTTGATATTAAGAAAAGTATGTGCAATAAATAAATAAACTTTATGTTACTAAACTATAATGAATGTTCTAATATATTATAAAAAAATTAATCCAAACTTACTTATATTTCGATTATAAACAATCGAAATCCACAACAATATTTTGAATAGCATGATGTTAATCCAGATATTAATAAGAATCACTGTATGTATTTCACCGATGGTTTTAGTGCTAGAAATATAGCCATTAGTTGGTGGAAATGCAATACACAGCCAGATTCCCACTATTGTCTTTAGCTGCAAAGAATTTCTTGCTCTACCTGCCACTCATACTATGAGTGAAAGATTATTTTCCAGAAATATAATACCACCAACTCGAGCGAAATTAATATCACAAAATGTTGAGCAATTATCTTTTTTACATTATCATTTAGAGTAAATATTATTACATTTGAAGAAAAAAATATATGTATATTAAATATTATGAATAATTGATTTCGATAACGCAATATGATGCATATCATATCCCATTTGAACTTTTTCCAACTCGATCTGAAATAGACGCACTACCCGAAATAGTCGGGCTACCCGAAATCTTCAGGCTACCCGAAATCATCGGGCTACCCGCCCGACTTCGTAAAAGCCCGACCCGAATAGTCGGGTACCCGAAATTTCGGGTACCCGCACGCCCCTAGCCCATAAGAACCTACTATATCAATCGATATTAAATTAAACGTCCATTCTACTACCGAAAGTACAATTGAAAGTGAAAGTGAAAAGGAGCAATTAAAAGACGCGTTTACACATTCGGAAATGCTCCTTTTTTGAGAAAATTTAAAACTAAAAAAGCATCTGCTACAATTTCTGAAGCAGATATCAATATAGGCGATCATACTACTCTTTGTGCATTAGTAATGATTAGTTAAAGTTAAGAAATTAGTTAAAAATTAATAAGAACAACAAAAAATGTAAATTCTTCTTTCTAACCCTTTTTACAGATTCTTTCTATATTTACAAAGTTATAACAATTTCAAATTGCACACGGAAAATTGCATCTCGTTCTACGTCAAATTATTATTCATGTATTTCGTAAATAAATTGGCTGTAGTTTCGGGAAGCTTCCGATCAACGTGAAAAATTTTGAGAAAATACAGAGGAGGTTGATGACAATTTATTATATTATTATTTATATTTTCCAAGATATTAATAAAAAGAAACTTTCAACATAACACATTAAATTGCCATAATGATGTGTAATTGCAGTATTACATTACTCGGTAGCATTTTTAGCGAGTAAAAATCGATTTATATTCAAACATTATTGTGAATAGTAAATAAACTGTGGATTTTTGTCCAGATTCATAATTTTTAAAATATAATGAAGAAAATAGAGCCTAAAAAAGAAATTATTTTAAATATAACTTATGAAAAGTACTGTTAACATAGATATTTCATGCTTATCTTTATATTGTGCGTATCGTCTGCTATTTCATAATTGAAAATTTCCTATAAATGCATATAAATCCGCAGTCTAATAATCATAATGTTCTATGTCTGAATGGACAAATGAATACTCGTAGATAAATGTAGATTCAAATCAAACAAAAGAAGTTCTCTAAACATCCTCGACCGACGACAGTGATATGCATAATATGAATTTTACTTTTTTTTTATATATATATCTGAACAATTGTTTCGTAATTGATCATATGAAATCAATTTTTTTTTTTTTCTGAATTGAATCACTGACTCAATTCATATAAAAGTAACATATAAATATTACTTCTGATTAAAATAAATCGTTGCATGTTTGAACAAATAATGCGACATATTGCTCTGCTAATGCGGTATATTCTGCCTCGATTGTCGAAACTGTAACTAAATTCTGTCGTTAAATTGACGACCATGAGGATTATTCAATTATACAAAACATACAAAAATCGTTAGAAATCGAAAGATTTACGTATAATCGTACATCCTTCGTAGTCCATATCTATACGTCTGCTTAAAGTAAATATAATATAATTACTGTTGTTGTCTAGAGATACAGTTTCATAATACGCCTTTTAAACTTTTTTCATTTTAACATTTTTTTTTTTAAATTAGCTTAACTTATGAACAGCGAATTCAATATCAGATCGATTAACTCTAACTGCAACTAATTGTGTTTCGCGATACGATTTATTCCAACAAATGCAAACCCGGGGCTAAGTGAGATTGTAACCAATTTCGCATCTTCCATCCGAAACATTTTAAGCATTCTTTCGATGTGTTACTCTTGCGTATCAATTTTGATCGTACGATTTTGTCCGTCACGCGCAATTTCTATATCAATAAATTGCCCATCTTCTTTTCACTGGAATCGCCGCTAGGAGTCGCTCCGTACGGAATTTTGTTCACATTTCTTCACATTTAATGCGCGCAAACCAATCTACCAAATAATCGTGTCTTTTTTTTTTATATTACCCTTATACTCACATAAATTAGTTTACGTTTCAAATAAATCGTTAAAACAGCAAAGGGAATCAACTTGAATCACTCTCCGTGATCCATCATCTTCATTTGCCACCGTGAATTTTTGGATTTCAAAATACAAGTGTGGTGAAGCGATACATATGGTGAACCGCGTTCGTGGCATCAAAAAACTGGTATCACATTAGAAATTGTGAAAAACTATAGTTCTGGAAGATAAGCGGAAATTGCAAATGAGAAATTGCAAAAACTTATCTCTTAAGAAAAAGTAGTTCATATTGTACATTTTACACAATGAATAGGGTTTTAGAAAGCTTTCTACAAAATGAGTTCCACGCATCGCATTCGAACCCGAACGTAATGCGCAATATTCACAGAAACAAATCTTCTATTTTCATCCCAGGCACTACATTTTCATTTGATCCGTCTTTGCAATGGCTATGCTTTCAGTGAGTTCTTTAGTGCTACAATATACAATATACATTATGCATTGTAAAGGTTTCATCCTATTCTGAAGCATTTCTTAACAAACGTACTCCAATTCAAGATGGAAGTTTCGGACGTTGCCTCACTCAGGTCAGTGGTTTTCTAGAAAACGTGTGTCAACATCACTAAAGCGGTCTACGAATTAAAGTTATAATTACTCCGTAGGGGGAACCAATAATCTTCTTGATTTCGTCTGTAGATTTATTATCTTAGAATTTCCCACTTTTAGAGATGATACTTTATCGATTGATACGAGACATTTAAGTGTTATTGATCTCTCGACTGTGCTCTCCCAAGCTATTCTAAATGCAGAGGATTTCGACGAATTGCCAGCAAGCCTCGACGTTACAGTGTTTTTAGAAACCTTTATTTCTCGTGTCAGCTTTACATGAATGGTTTCAAACCATTAGGTTTCTATTGCGATTGGATCATGTTCGTAAATACGAAATTTATGAAAGCTTTATAAATGGTTTCTCCCAGATATCTTTTGTGCAATTTATTAAATTAGCAACAGATGTGATCTACAAAGCGAAGAAGAATTTTATCCATGTCTTGGATCGAAGTTTCTTCCATTTCTTCTATTTTTGATTCCTTGTTCAATTTGAAATCCAACGAATCTTGCGGCCTCGAGCAAAGATGTGTTTTCTCTGCTGTATTTTCGTAAGGAAGCAGTATTTGATGTTTATACTGCTGAATTTTATAATATTGTGTTGTAATATTGTTCACGATTTGTCATTTTCATCATTTAGCGAAACGAAAAAATATTACTTTATAGCGAAACGATTACTTAAGACATTCGAAACTGAGACGCGATAATTAACGGAGAAAAACAGAAAAATATTTCAGGCGCAGTGGATGACCAGAATCTATTGGAATTTTATCCAATGAAACGAATGTCTTTCAATTACAAAAGTGCCCACTTGAGCGTCCGCACTTGAAACCAAAAGCGAAATATCGGAAGCAGGCATCGCTTTCTTTGTATTGTGCAAGTGTCATGTTTTACACGGCCTTCGGTACGTCGCACAGTTGACGTAGCATAAAGTGAAATTGTTCCAATTCTAAGAATTGGTAAGGATAACGACAGAAGCTTAAGTGAGAAATAAATGCGGACACTACTATACATACGATAATAGGAGAAAAAGAAAAAATATTTTATAACACCTGAGATTTCTGTCGATGTTTCACAAGCAAGTGGACTCTGTGTAAATTACCAAGAATCTATCACGGTTAACAGTAGAATAACCCATCAATGATTTTTGCTGAGCTTTCTGATACAAGGGGCACTTTTTTTCAAATTAACATCGATTTCTGTTTAAACAGAAAAATAACTGCATAAATCTATTTATTTGAATTATTATCATTTGAATTATAATATTTTGATACGTACTGAAGGCTGGTCTAATGTGAAAAACAAATGGTAATTTGTGACGGTTACAAAAGTAGTTACGCAGTTGTTACGATATTCATATTTGTTTGTAATATAAATATTTCTAACAGAACCAATATTTTTTGATTAATATTCTAGAAAATAAAAAATACTTGATTAGTGACAATTTTTTTATTTAGGTTCCTTTTCCCCTCTTTTCTGATTCTCGTGCTTTTTTACAACTACAACCAATAATTAAAAATAATAGCATTCCAAAGAGAAAAATATACGCAATGAAGAGGGGAAAAACATACTGATGATTCTTAATTCAGTAATTGTTGGAATAACAGAGACCAATAAAACAAAAATTATAATGTTAATTGTCCACAAGCAATCTAAAACAGCTTCCAATTATTAAGAATAAAAAAAAAAGAAAAAAAAAACCAATATCACACGGAGTTCCCAAGCGGTCACCCCTATCTAAGTACTATCCGTGCCCAGCACTGCTTAACTTTCGTGATCGGACGAGACTTAATTTTTTTTTTTTTTTTTTAACGTTTTATTCGTGCCAG
>NW_025109407.1:0-5734 GCF_011392965.1 Frieseomelitta varia
AATATTCTTTTTCTACTGTGGCTTCAGCTGTTAATATCTCGTACGTGTTTAATCTCGTTGTTCATAAAATTATATTTAGTATAAGATTGAGTTTTTTTTTAAGGAGTAGAGAGTTCAAGTGTTGGCTGACCAAGAATATCCTTTTTCTACTGTGGCTTCATCTGCTAATATTCCGTACTAGTTTAATTTCGCTATTGACAAAATTATATTTAGAACAGCATCAGGCAATTTCTGTTTTTTTCAAGTAGTATGGAGATTTCAAGTCTTGGCTGATCACGAATATCCTTTTCTACTTTGATATTTCTACTCACCTGTATTTAATTTACGAGTTTAAGTTTCTGTTGATAAAAATCATTGACGAAGCAAAAATCTCAACCTGTATTTGACGAAACGTAACAATTGCATTAACTCGTCAAAATAATTGCTAATAACGTAATATTTCACGGTAGTCCCAAAAAAGTGGCCTGCTCTTGGAAAACATCTTTCTCGTCTTTTTTCTTTCATGTCTTGGGCATATTTCCGGTGTCTTGTTTCTTCGATTCACTAAATGTCTAAGAATCTTTCCCCTTTTGCACAATTTCAAAGATACACACGTGGCGGCCAAGCTGACACAAACGCGAAAAGATTCCATTTTCTCTCGCAGCTTCTCCCCTCCTCTTTCTCTCTGTACTCTCTTTCTCTGCTCTTTCCTTTATCCAGTCCACAATTTCTAAATGCAGCCTCTATTCTGCTTTGCTCACCTTTTTCGTAGTCGATTAAAAGAAAAAAAAGAAAAACAACAACAAAATTTCTCTCTTTATCAAGTTCTACGTTTCATTCTCGCAAGTCGAAATGAAATTTCTAGTAAACGATGTGAAAAATTTTCACACTATGGACCCTTGCTCTTTACTCTGTTCATTAATAACATATCTGAAGCCTTTCAGTTTTGTAAATATATAATGTACGCGGATGACTTAAAAATGTATCTGTTTATCATCTTTCCTCTATGAATTATTAATAAAAATATTAAATTATTAATAAATATTAATTCAGAATGACCTCACGAGATTAGAAGTATGGTGCAAATCTAATAAATTATTACTTAATTTTAACAAATGCAAAGTTATCAGGTTCAGTCGTGAAATTAATTTGAAAATTTTTTTAATTATTCTCTTGATAATCCCGACTCGATTCGTGATTTGGGAATTCTTTTCTCACATGATTTGTCCTTCCCTGAACATATCCAAAATATCAAATCGCGTGTCTTTAGATCTTTAGGTCTTATTCAAAAAATCGTTAGAGTTGTCAATGATACGAACACACTAAGATTACTTTACTGCACATTGGTTAGACCTATCTTGGAATACGGTTCGCTAATCTGGTCACTCTACTACAATACCCACATTGATGCTCTTGAAAGACCGCAACACAAATTTCTACGCTTGGCAGCTTATCATAGTGATGATCCTATGCCTACATACTCTTATAATTATGAGTACGTTCTAACCAAATTAAATTTGACCACACTTGAACATCGCAAGAAAATAGCTGACTTGGTCTTTGTCAATAAAATATTCAATGGTCTGATCTCGTGCCCAAATATCATTGAAATGTTTAAACTTAATGTTCCTTTCAGATCACTGTCATTCTGAATTGCTTCACATTGAACACCATCGAACATATTATGGCTTCTACAACCCGTACAATCGTATATTTATTATACGCTAATAATGCACATTACTTAGTATCTCTTTGTAATTTTTCACTCAGTCTCATACGTCATTCCATTTAAAATTTTTATAATTGTACTTTTTATACTAATGGGTATTTTTTCTTTACCAGTGAAAAATAAATAAATAAATAAATAATAAATAAGTTTCTAGATCGACAGAATACAGTTTTGTTTAACTTTGCTTCTTGTTTCACGTAGAATGTTGAAACTTAATGTTAATGTTAAACTTAATGTTCCTTCCAGATCATTACGTCACTCTGAATTGCTTCACACTGAACACCATCATTATGATGAACATATTATGGCTTCTACAACCCGTAAAATCGTATATTTATTAACGCTAATAATGCACATTGTTTATCAACGTTTTTAATCATTCATTTCTATCTTTTAAACGCTCGTTACTTAGTATCTCCCTGTAATTTTCCCACTCATTGTCAGTCTCATACCTCGTTACATTTAAAAAAAAATTTTATAACTGTACCAATGGGCATTTTTCTTTACCCGTGAAAAATGAATAAATCAATAAATAAATAAATGAAACGTTTCGCAACGTGGCTTGCGAACTCAATTCCACTCCGTACAAAGGCGGACAGCGAGTTCCACGCATTCCCGAAATTCCACGCGATCGAGTACTTCGAATCAATCGGAGACCGGCTGCTGCTGGCCGCGGATCTCGCGTCCAGCAATCCGGCCTAAAAAACACACGGATACTTCGCTACCTCGACGAGGTAATAAATGGGCGTGGCCTGATATCCTGACTACGGGTTGATTCACTCCACTGGCTCGCAAATTATCGACAAAATCATTTGCGTAACAGTTGCGCGCGCGTTGCCCGCGCTGAAAATTTGGAAGAGCCATTATCTATCGGCTTTATTATATCGCTCGTTATATCGCCGGTTTCACCGGCGTCTGGATTCCTCTTTTTTCTTTCCTTCTTTCCTCCCCCTCCCCTACCCAACGCTCTTGTTTCTTTTTGTTCGCGTTCGGCCTCATTAGCAATTGAATGTAAGGGAAAACGGTCCCTGGATTGAATTGGCAGGCTTTTCTGAAACGAAACACGCTCTATGGTCGTGTAGTAGTTTGCCAGACAAGGGGAGAGGGAGAGAGACACGATTCTCTACGACGTTGTTTGACCGGAAAAAGTTTGTGAATAAACGGTGGGAGGTACATAGGTTGACGACTCCGTGCGTTGAGGGAACGTTGAAGAATGTCTGTTGTTTTTTTTTAAAGTTCAGAGTTCAAATTGGACAACTGGAAGATTGTGGGTAAAGACAGCACAATTGGTTAAAAATAAATAAAGTTGTTGAAGAATGGTAAAAAATAAATATAAAGTTTGTTAATTTAGGAATGTAAAGAATATGACGAAATTCATATTAAAGGAAAACTTCTTCGCTTACTACCCTACATTTAACATAATCAGAATAAAAAAATGCTCATTTTTTTTGTAATACGTAGAATATAGATTTCTGTCTCTAAGCATAAGAATTAAAAATACACCAAATATACGTCAAATCCTGTAATTTTGTTTCACCAGAGAGAGAGAGAGAGAGAGAGAGAGAGAGAGAGAGAGAGAGAGAGATCAGAACATTTTTATTTTTCTTCGTATATCATCCTTGTTGCGCGTCAACAAGATTTGACACGCTATTAGGGAAGAAGACAATGTACAGGATGTATCAAATGAACGTTCGTCTATATTGATTACGTGATATGTACAAATACAGGAATTTGAGTGATTTGCAATTCCGTTCGTTGTTGAAACATTCAACGTCAATTTATTCCGTTCTCTGCGTTGAAAGCGGGCAGTAGTTGAGTTTATTAAATTTATTATTTCGCGAAACGCTTCCACGAATTTTAAAGGCATCGACGAGAGAGAGAGAGAGAGAAAGAGCAATCAGTACGAAACTTCGTTAATAATGGATACGTTTGCTTTGCGAGAGTAAGTAGAAGCGCGTGTTTTTTGAAAAACGGGTCAGCCGAGAGTTTACTCGGAGAGAGAAAAAGAATTTAAGGAAGTTTGCTCTAAAAGTACTCGGGCTCGTTTATTGTTTAAATAACAGAGATTACGTTCCGCCCTGCAATATTTTCCCTCCCTCCGTTTTGTGTACTGAGCGAGTACGGTGAGCGAGTTTCGTCGGATTATTATTTGGATCCTATTGTACATACATACTGTCTGTCGCGACTTTTACTTGCATGTAAACAAACAAATAAATAAATATAATCAAACAAACTAAAAATCAAAATCCGTAATTTGTAAATTTATTTGTTTATCTGTCTGTTAATCGTATATCAATTTCAGTCGTTCACAATTAAAGAAGAATAAAATGACTATCTCATTTAATTGTGTCTTTAAAAAAAAAAAAAAGCAGTAAGTACTGAACAGTAAAATCAGCTCTTTTCAGAAAACATATTTACAACGTTTATCATATTACAACAGAGAACAATTCCAGTATACACCCTGCTCTGCACGCTCACCGAGAAATATTTGAAAGCAACGAATTCTTTTAGAATTCAAAAATCAAGATTCCATTCGTGTTTGAATACATAGTTTTCACAAACAAATATCCAAGAAAATTTATTAACATTCACTGGGAGAAACTTACAAAAAATACGGTTTTTTAAATATACCGTTTAAACATTCTTTGCTAAATAGTATACACCATTGAACTCGTCGTTAAAAAACACTAATAATACTAATAATAAATAAAACATTAATAATACTAATAATAAATAAAACATTAATAATACTAATAATAAATAAAACATTAATAATACCAATAATAAATAAAACACTAATAATACTAATAATAAATAAAACACTAATAATAAATTTCATCAAATTTAGAAAAACCGTATCTTCGATAATTTTCGAGATATTTGACAAAATATCTTCTTCCAGACTTTAAGGGTAGTTTTCAACGTTGACGATTGCCGACAGAAAACAACGCGGGTCAAGTATTTTTTCGAAAACAACATTTATGCGAAATCCGGTCAAAATCGGTGATTCATCGACTGCGAGATCGGTAAAGCCGTGCCAAGAACCAAAGAAACAGAAAATAAGTAACATTTGGGAAATGGGTTCGCAGGGACTGGAATTCACTGATAACGCAATATCGAGGATTTATTCGAGAAGGGAGAACGTTCCTTGGACTTGGAAAATCGTTGCATTGTTCCGAGCAGCGAATAGCTTCCAAGAGAGAGTTACACCTCTAGTAGAAATTATTTCGCGGGGATTTTTATAAATCTGGTGAAATCCTTTTATCGCGACGAAGACAATGATGTACTAGCAAGGAATAACCTAAGAGGAAATTAAACAAGAAACGCGAGCTCTCTCGTTTCCCGTTTTGCATAAAAATCTCGACACGAGCGCGTCGCAACACATGTTTCGAACGAATGTTTTTATCGCTTCGCGCGTACTCTCACCCATTTCGCGAGTTTCGAACTGAAAAACTCGCAAAAGGGACAGATTAGCTCAGACAAAGTTCAATTGACATAGTCATCGTAGGCGAAGCTGCGCTTTTTACCTTACTTTCGATTACTCTCTGGCCTCGCATTAACGAATCCTAAAAAATTGTTTAATACGAAAGTTGTATGGTATTGCGCTGGCAATTGGTTCGCGGACCATAACGAGATACTGAACCGTATACAGTAATTTGTAGCTTTCTTTTTCTTTTTGAACTCGTCGGTACTATATCACTGGATGGAAATTATTACGAAGTAATAAACTTGTCATTTGTTTTGCCTGGGTTGCATTTAAATGTAATATACTTAAAACTAAGAAAATGTTGCAATTTGGGACCAAAAATTCTCAACATGCGATTTCAGTGTATCGTGCGTATCAATTTTTTCTTAACTTAACCTAAACCTAAACCCATCTAATGGTAAAGGACCAATGTTTGTAATTTAATAAATTTCTGACTCTGAAGTTTTTACATTTCTTGTATTCATGGACAACAAATCTCGCTAATTTGTCCTCCTAAAAAAAAAAAAAAAAAAAAAAAAAAAAAAAAAAAAAAAAAAAAA
>NW_025109408.1:0-5740 GCF_011392965.1 Frieseomelitta varia
TTATTATAATAAATAAAATTTATGCTACTTATGTTAATTATAATTAAAATTATAACTTACTGTAATTAATGTTAATTATAACATTAAACTTGTGTTAATTATAATTAATTATTATTATATAATATATAACTTATGTTAATTATAATTAAAATGATAATTATTATAATCAATAAAATTTATGTTAATATAAACTATAGTGAATGTTCTAACATGTTGTTAAAATTTATTATAATAAATAAAATTTATGTTACTTATGTTAATTATGTTAATTATAATTAAAATTGTAACTTATTATAATTGTATAACTTATCACTTATGTTAATTATAATTAATACGTTACTTATAATTAATGTTAATTATAACATTAAACTTATGTTAATTATAATGAATTATTATTATATAACTTATGACTTATGTTAATTATAATTAAAATTATAATTATTATAATAAATAAAATTTATGTTACTATAAACTATAATGACTGTTCTAACATATTATTAAAATTTATTATAATAAATAAAATTTATGTTACTTATATTAATTATAATTAAAATTATAACTTATTATAATTATATAACTTATAACTTATGTTAATTATAATTAACACGTTACTTGTAATTAATTATTATTATATAGCTTATAACTTATGTTAATAATAATTAAAATGATAATTATTATTATAAATAAAATTTATGTTATGATAGAGCTTTATGTTACGTAGAGCTTCAAGATAACTATAAATTTTAAACAATACATATCTACATATTTATTCGAATTATTTATAATAAATGTTCATACGTATCGGCGTCATGATATAAGAATTTAATATGAAATATTTTAACATGAAATATTTTATTAATATTCAATGAAATATTATATTAATAATTTCATACAATGATTATGTTAGCATTAAATTAAATTTAATTTCATAAAAATAAATATCTTATCTCTATCATTACATTTATACATTTCTATCATTTTAATATTTGATACTTACATCATTATATTACATTGTCTTTTCTATATTAAAATCTAGATTTATAAATAAATATAGATATTTTACTCTATTATACTATAATATAGATATATACTCTATTTTACTCTATTATATTATAATATAGATATATACTCTATTTTACTTTATTATACTATAATATAGATATATACTCTTATATACTCTATTATAAATTATTTTTATATATTAGTTTAATATCTATTATATTATAATATAATATCTATACAATTAAGATCTATATAATATCTATATATAAGCTAATATAACACCTATTTAATTTATTATTTCACGAATCACAACCATTGAATAATAATTTATTTATATCTAAATAGATATTATTTTCGTAGATCATTATTATTGTTAATTAAAATAAAATTTTCCTTTTGAAGCTGTGTACGATTATTATTTACTAAGATAATTCGAGTACTTCCGCATGCTTACCTGTAAAAAAACTATGAAACTATGGAAACACGCGAAAAACTTTTCGAACAAAAATCATTTGATATGAAAAAGGAATATCGTACGACCATAACGATTCTTTTGCAGATGGAGCCGCTCGTGCGACATAAAAATATCAAATAACATTTCACTTTTTATTTTGTACTCTCATGTCATTGTTAATGCAGCTCTGTACGTTCCACCGAAATGGCTGTTTTTTCCACGTTGAGTCAATTTCACGAAATAATTAATCATACTGTTCCTCGTAACGTTTCCCAGCTATTTTCTAAATGATTTGTTTCTCGGTCGAGTAAATTATCGATTTTTTTTTTTTTTTCTTCGCATTAAGCGCGCACTTTCGAGGAACAAATTTTATAATAAATGCTCGTTCCAGTAATAGATCTACGTTTATTTCGACAAAGATTTATCCCAGATTCAGTGTGAATTCTAATTTCAGCTAGGCAGAAACACTTCTCAGTTATTTAATCTTTCGGTTAAATTAGATATCTAAGTGCATAGATGTACTTACTTTTGTTTTAATATACTTAATCAGATATAAATAAATTATTATTCAATTTATTTACATGATTCGTGAAATAAATAAATGTATAAGAGAAGAAAAATAATTCTAACAATTAGGATATCTTGTTTATTTTCATTTTTCTATTCATTAGATATTTATATTCGTTATTTTCTATTCATAATAATGATTAATATGTAGTTCAATTATAATTTGTATTAGATTTAACTAATTTAGTCATTTTTAAACATTTGAATGATTTTTGAATGATCTGAAATATTGTATTCATACGATTTGATTATTTGCACATTCTTTGCTTCTTAAACAAATAATTTTCGTCACATATTTAAATAATTTAGTCATTTCCTTGCTTTTCAAAAACAATAAGTGTATGAATTTAAGAGAAAAGCCTATTTTTGCTTATAATTTTTAAATTTTATGAACTCTCATAATAAACAATATAAAATTATGTATTTCATAGGAATATATATATATATATATATATATATATATATATTTTTTTTTTTTTCGACTATGAAATTACAATTATGTCGAGAAATCATAATCTATCTATTTTGTCTGAGACATAATTTTATCTATTTAAAACTCTCACCGTCGTGCAACGTTAACAATATTCAACAAACATTTATTTTGTTAAAAATAAAATTCCTATTGTATTTTTATGGTCAGCATTCCCATTAGTATCGTTTCAATACCCTAAAATTTAATTTTTAGAAAATCTCGGGACAGTCGCGGAACGTAGTCTCTATTTATAGAATGGTAATTACAATTCGAAAACGCGTTTAATTCGATTTAAGTAAAATCAAGCGAAATGGTGCTAATTGGAGTACGCGAATTCATTTTTACTGAAAAGAATTTCGCGCTCCATTGTATTTAGCTCTCGGTTATTTCCAAACGAATTCAATTATTTATTACATAGCTACTAGTAATTGGATCGACCGGATTTTTTTGTTCATTAATGAAGTTTTTCGTCAACCTCGTTATTTGCTATTATTTAATATTAGGAACAACGATAAATATTGGAACAATATTGGTTTAATGGCAAGCAGATTTAAAACGCCATGGTAATTTCATTTATTTTTGTTGCAACACACTGCCAATTTATTGAATTATCTGCTATTTTCATGCAAACTCATATTCTTTCAGAATGTGTATAGAGAAATAAAATCTTCTTAATGGAAGATTGAACGTACCTGTCGAATATTGTAGAAAGCGCTGTTAACTTTGAATATTTTATACAGAGCGGCAAGCTTTTAATTTCGAATGAAAAATGAAGAAAGCTTTTAATTCAGAATTAACTTCGATTTAAAGATTTTATGAAATCGAATTACATTTGATAGAAAGCAGCGTCTAGCACAAAAGTTAGGTAACTAACTTTTTAACTACAACTTGGAATTTTCTTTCGTCGTATTTACGCATTTTCTACAATTTTGCGTTTTAAAATGCGAATCGACTCTTCATTAACTGCTCTCTTTTTATTAGTTGGATAAAATTCGAATTATTCTTATGCAAATCGAAATTGTCCGATTGAAACAATCAGGCAACATTGTACAAATATGTCTAGTTAAAATAAAAATTTGAAAACAGATATTTTTATTAAATAGGTAAAAGTATATAAATAATAATTTTTAGTTAATAGTTATATTTTTATTTTTATTTTTAGTTAATAGTTATATTTTTATTTTTAGTTAATAGTTATATTTAATAGTTATATTTTAATAATTTTTAGTTTATAATAATATATAAATATAGTTTAATAATTTTTAGTTAATAGTTATATTTTTAATAATTATATTGTCTAATTTAATAGTTATATTTTCTCGTTTCTTGCTTTTTTAAAGAAAGATTTTACTTTCTGTTATTATGAGTTTGAATAAAATTTCCACAGCTTATCAGTAGGTAAATAATTTTCAGACCCAAAGATCGTCCGAATTTCTCAAAGATAAAGGATAAATAGAATCTTGCAGGATCTCGTCGTGACAATATCTCGTCAATCAGTTCCAAGAACGTGGGTAGGTTGGTAATTAGAGCAGGACATTACTAAA
The DNA here is from genome assembly GCF_011392965.1 of Frieseomelitta varia. NCBI lineage: Eukaryota > Metazoa > Arthropoda > Insecta > Hymenoptera > Apidae > Frieseomelitta > Frieseomelitta varia. The sequence continues at coordinate 4,040 of NW_025109408.1, forward strand.
TAAACGGCTTGGAGTAGCAAGGTGCATAAGAAGCTTAAATGGGTCTGTAAATCGTCATAATGACAGCTCAGGTAAAAATTTTACGTGTTAAACGCCCTCTTAAAGGTACGCGGGTTAAAGATTCTTTCAAATATGCATAGATAGCTGTGTAAGCAAAAGAATTGTTTCAAGAAGAGATTAAGGTATCAGAGTGCATATAACCTGTCTTGTTCTTCTTAAAATTGACGCACCTACTGCCAGTTTATTAATTAGAATCGTCGAACCGATTTAGTTTGAAACATTTGGTTTTCCGATCGAAATGATCGATAGTTACGAATCGTTTTAGCAAGTGATGAGCTATCAAATATTTCAAATAAATCACTTCAAATATATATATGTTTGCGCATGAAAGTATTGTTTTATGAATATACTTATAATATGTAGTATATATAATAATATATAATTACATATTATAATCTAAACAATATAATTATAATGTATAATATATGTTAAAACATATAAAACAGTTCATTGACATTGAGACTTGATCGTCACGATTATGTCAATCAAGTTTGAGAAATATATTATAAAAATGGCAAGATATTTTAATACTCTACGAGTATTACGAATCACAAAAGTATTTAACACAAGTTCAACTTGACGCGCTTTTTCGTATTCTACATGATAGAACAGCGCGTAATTATAACATAATGTTTTTTTTTTAAATTAGCAGCGGATATTATTATTTAGTCTCCTAGAGCCTTAACTTTATATTTCGGTTCATTTGTCAGTTTAAATTATGCTTTTGAAAAATGTATGAACCATCGTGATATCGAATTGAACGTGTTATTAATCAATTAGTGTTATATCAATAAGCCTCATTATTCAATAGCGTCATTTTTAATGTTCGCTATGGTTAAAATGATTATTCACGTCATATATTAATTTTTTTGCTAAATACTACATTTTTTACTAAACACTACAATACAGCGGAGTCACATCTTGCATATTAAATTATAAAATGAAGGATATATCGTTAAGTATTATAACCATTTCTACGAAACATTATTAACGGTTTGAAACACGCGAAATTTTACAGAAGATACAAATAATAATTAAACCATTGCGCTGGCAACTGATTTGCGGACCATAACGAGTGACCGAACCGTCCAACAATAATTCGTCGCTTTCCTTTCCTTTTGAACTCGTCGGTGTGATAGTTACTCGACAGAAATTATCAAAGAAGTAACAAACTTATCATTCGTTTCATCTGAGTTACACTTAAATATACTTGAAACTGAGAAAATGTTGCAACTTGGGACAAAAAATTCTCGACATGCGGAAGAGGTTAATTGTTATTTGTATCTTCTATAAAATTACACGCAAGACACTTATGAAGATTATGCACTATTGTTATAGATACGATCGTAGATATTTGTTATACTTATTATAGATATTATCACACATACTTATTATACTTACATACATATACATATATACTTATTATAGATATTTTCTATTAAATACTATTATAGGTATAATTCGTAGCTGCATTAAAATATTTTTGAATATGGTAAGTAATTGCTAGAAATTTCAATGCCCACGATGATCTTTGGTAAGAATAATATACACAAAAATTATTTTGTACCTACAAATAATAAAAATGATAAAAACATAAAGTTTATATTTCACCAAAAAAAAAAAAAAAAAAAAAAAAAAAAA
>NW_025109409.1:0-5751 GCF_011392965.1 Frieseomelitta varia
TCTCTCTCTCTCTCTCTCTCTCTCTCTCTCTCTCTCTCTCTCTCTCTCTCTCTCTCTCTCTCTCTCTCTCTCTTTCTGTCTGGTACGTTTCGATGAACCGGTACACGATGCAGAGTCTTATTTAAGGGCAAGGTGAACGTACTCGTCTCGCTAGGTCAGGTTTTCAGCTCCACCCACGCGAAAGCCGTACACACCATCGAGTTGTTATTTTAGAAAATAAAAACTCATGCTTGTTTCCGTTCTTGAATGTCCGCTTTGCTTTGTGGTTGGTGAGGTCTTTATTTTTCTCTTTTCTTTTTTTTTTTTTTTCTTCTGCTTCGAGCGTAATGCGCAGGTGGAAATGTTAAATGGGAACAGTGGGAGAGATGGGCGGAAAGGGCAATTGAAATATTTGTTTTTAGATTGTGATGAATTAATTGTGCTTGAAGAAATATTGTTTCAAACAGAAATATCTTGGAAAGATATGTCGATATAGGGAAATACTAAATATTAAAAAGTTAGGATGTATCTTTTCGCGTATATATTATTTTAGTGTTAAATACTTCTACTTTGTAGCATGTTTAATTGTCGATTTCAAATTGGCGTTTGAGAAGTATTTCTACGAGTGTAGAAACATTTGATGGATGGTCAAAAAATACGACGATCCAGGGAGATATTCTTTTTTGAGAAATTTTTAACGCAACGTAATTTTCCAATGACGTATTCGAAGTATTTTAAAGACACGTGAAAGGTATAAAAATACAAAAGCATAAAACACGCTCGCTGCGTACGAAAATACTTCACATAATTTGAGTTTGATCGTTGTTTCAGTCCTCTTTTATGCTTGGCAAATAGCTGTAAAAATACTCTCGCGCAAATACGCAGGACGACAATCGCGTGCTTTCGACTCCGATCGAACATTAGGTACGTGGTTACACTGTTAACGACTTATAAACGGTTTGCAAATGCGGCGTTGAACAGACAAAGCCAAATTATCGAATGACAGTAACACAAAGCGCGAAGAATGCACGATTTGAAAAAGAAATTGAATTCCATTAATGAATTTCATTACGAATTATAAAACGAAATAATCTTCCTGACGTTGATGCCTGTTTAACCGAACGTTAATATCAGTTTATTCATTTAGAAAAATTTCTTTTATCAGTAATTAACGACATTGTTTCATTTCGTTGGTTATTCAAATACTTGGTGCTTTTACTTTTTGTTTCTTAATACAGAGAATAGGTCAAACTGTCGACAACTAGTCAACGTCAATTAAACTGATTAAATCGATGTTGATTAAATTTGCTTTGGTTTCGATGAGTTCGATGTTCCTGCAAGTTACTCGGAATTGACTGACAAGTAGAAAGTTAGACTTCAGAAATCAGTCTTCGATTGAACAACTTCGATGGCGAGTGCCTCCAACAGCAGGGTTGGTTATGTTTGTATAGCCTTTTTTCAGTTAAATGCAGCGAGTCAGAGAAGTCTGTAACAATTTGAAATGAGAAGCAGCTGGAAATAATTTCCTTATTATCTTTATCGGTAATAATGTAATAATGTACGCGGCTTGTTGTTAAAATTAGATACTCATTATAATATTAATGTAATATAATATAATATTAATATTAAAATATAAATTTATATATATATATATGTATAAAATTAATATTAAAATATAAAATTATATATATATAAAATTAATATTAAAATATAAAATTATATATATATATAAAATTTATACTATAAATTTATATTATATTAAAATATAAAATTTTATATATATATATATTTTTTTTTTTTGCTATATTAAGAATTAATTTCGCGAATATGTACCAATTTCCGGAAATTAAATCACAGCAGTCAGAAATTCACCAAAGAAACTAAATATATATATTTCCACTAATCCATCATCAGCACCAAGTCTAACATCGTTACGACTACAATAATTCAATCGAAACGCAACCGGAAGAACCAACGAGCCCCGGTAGCTCTTTCGATCGTCGGTTCAATCAATCAACGGCCGTGGAAAAATCACGTCTAATCGGCGAAACACGAGCAACGATGACACGATCGACGAAAAGGGAAAACATTTTACGTTACCGGCCGGAGCATCGACGCTAATCGACGTCCAATCAACGTCTCGTTATCATTACGAATTACGCGTTCACGGCCGATCGAGCCAGGAATTTGCACGTGTACAAAGCGAGACGACCAGCGGCCCGGGCTCATTAGGAATAAATCAATTAGCAGGCCGCCTGATTGCCGGCTCAACGATTCGACGGCTATCCAATTAACAGTTTCCTCTTGATTATCAAACAATACTCGATCTTTCGACGAAGACGGATCCTGGCTCGGTTCACAAACGCGCACGACAGACGCCATCGTTGCGTGAAACGTTTGCGAACGTGATTTCAATTGCCTTGGTTGGTCTTCCTACGAGAGAACTTTCATCTTCACTGTAAGAAATGTGTGTGTGTGTGTGTGTGTGTGTGTGTGTGTGTGTGTACGTACGGGATAACTTTTGTGAAAATTTTCTCCTTTTTTTTTTAACATGCTAACTTTGGCTAAGTTTTTAAAAAAAAAGTGAAAGTTATTCGATCCTGCGGACGGCAAATTATTTTAAATGGACACGTAAAGGATGGGATTTGATCCGACGGTGTATTTCTCTTTCTACTTGGTCGAAAGGAAATTCTCTTTTTATCAGATTTTTCGTTTAACCAGTTGGATTGGAATAATGCGCGGTAACCACCTCGGACCGAGAGCGAGACAGAGAAATTTCGATTAAATTTCAACTTAAGTGATCAGTGAGTTTCGTTTCGAGGGAAGACACAATTTTACAAATTTTATGAAAATTTATAATAAATGATGAAAATAAAATTTATAATAAATTAATAAATATTTAAAAATGTATTCTATCTAAAAGTTTTATAATTCTTTCAATGAATATTCGAATAAATACACAAATAAATGTACGATTCGAATATGTATTGACTCGAGTCACAAATGAACGAATATTTTTCTTAAATTTATATTAAAAATAACTTTCACATCACGAAATCTTTCTCGAAAGGGAACTTTACCCAGTTACGTAATAATCGAAAGGAAAAGCATGTCTGCAAATATTATATTATCACCACATCTCAACCAACTTGTATTTATTTTAAAATCATCGTCACCGCTGTTCCGATTGTTATTAAATAACAATAAATAGTCAAACGCTCGAGTGCCTGTACTCGAGGCCCCGAGGTCTGCCGTTGAAGGAAGAATTCCATCGGCTTTAGCCGGGGTAACGAGTTTACTAACCCCTTGGCATGTAGGTTAAAAGGAATCGATGAGATTGCACGGCGTGCGAGCGGCGCATATGCATCGCTCGCACTGTGGCCTGTGCAACTATCGCCGTAGGAACCGCGGTTAACCAGGAGTCGCAGGCCGGTCGGTGTTAACTTCGTTCGCGAATCACGGCTTCGGCTTAATTATTTCCAGCAGAGAAACCGGCTATTTAAGCGATCGCCGGTCGATCGAACGAGTAGAAATAGCGTTGGTCCGTGCGCTGGTTAATTCGTTCGTACCCCGGAATAATTTAAAACGTCGCGCGGTATAAAGGAGAGATTTTTATACCACCTGAGAGTAGTTTTCAACGTGTTTATAAATTGTCGAAAAGAGGAAGTCTTCGTCGAAAGAGAAGGGAAACAAGTTTTTTTCCGTTGAACGTTTGGTTAAATACGAGGTTATTAATGGTAATTACTGGCTACTCGGAGGTTCCACTAGAGGTGCAATCAAAGTGTTTGTTATTAGTGAAGAACTTGCGTCAATTTCAGAAATTAAAGGCTCAAAATCCCTTCTTAAGTTGTTGTCTATGTTGTTTGGCTATGTTTTAATAATTTAAAATTTTTTTGTACTTTGATCATTTAAAAATTGACGAATGTTTGAAAGTAAATGCTGTTATATAATTCACGAAAATCAAGTGTTAATCGTTACAATAAAATCGTGAACTGTTCGATAAAAAAAAAAAATGCTGTTCTACTTTAAAAATCCAATAAAACTCTTAATAAGGTCTGAATAAACTTATCGACGCGTAAAATTTAAATTGTATCAAAATTGCCGACGTAACTTTAACATATGACAAAATCCTAAAAGTGAAAGTATTGTTACAGAATCGTGTAAGAATTTATTTATTTGCTCTCGAAAATCGCTGTATCGAAAGATCAAGTTGCATCGAGCAACTTTTCCCCCGAAGGGAAGACATGATAAAGCTAAGAGAGAATTACGCGCGGTTGTCGCAGGCTCGCTTTCAGCAGAAGCAACTGCAGGAAAAGGAGCAGAAGTTGCTGCAGCTTTACGACCAGCAACAACAACGAGCTTATCAAGTGGTGCAACGAGGCAGCGCCGGTTCCAACGGCTCGAATCACACGGCCACCATCAGCCAGCACACCATCACAAAGACCTCGAGCAGCAGCCATACAACCTCGACCTCGCAAGGTGGAAAGGTGAGCGATTCCTCGCGTGGAAACTTGCACTGCGTTTGTCGTAACGCGGTTTCACGCTACGCTTTCTTGAATGGGCTAATGGCCGCTGTTTCGTGGCTGGAAATCACAACGTATCGCCCTTTGAGCCCTTTCATTCCTTTTTACACGAAACACGTCTGTCTCTGTTCGTATTATACATCGGAGTCAGTTAAAAAGTCGTAGAAGCTTGGAACGTAATTATCACGATTTCCCTGATACTATAGATTAAGCGTCGCGTTTGGTATAAAATCACAGTAGTTGTGAATGTTCATAGTTGTGAAAAAGCTTTTATTTTTCTTTTCTACGTGAAACACACGTGTCTCTGTTTGTTAACGTCAAAGGTTAGTATATAATTATTGTAGTTTATACTCTCAGAGTTTTAATAAAGTCTAATCCGAACTTGTACTAACCTTGAAAGATAAAATTTTAACGACTCAGTAATTTCTTTGGCACGCTTTAGATTCAGATTAAATGTCACGTTTCGCGTAATATCGTAATCAGTAGGTGTTATGATATTATACGATCTGCAACGTATAATACATTCAGATTGTGATGAATAAAGGATTAAAAAATTCTATAGAGGCCAACACGTGTATATAATTATTACAATTTACTATATTGGCATAACTTTTTCAAATAGTTTTAACGAAATCAAGTCACTGATGATTTAATAATTTTCTTGACAATATTTCTGAACATACGAAATATCTAGCAAATCATTTCCATATCTTTATAACTTTGGAGTTTTTAATTTGATCAATTAATTTGTCAGATAATTGTCGCATTCTATATGAAGCGAGCACGTGTCGTAATATTTATGATACACGAGGATGTGCATATATTAATTACGAATTACAAACGTGATGATAACGACAGCCTTTCGTTAATTATTATCAGTTAATATTTAATGTGCAATATACGACGTATAATATCACGTGAAATATTTGAGAAGAATTTGAGAATTTCGATTGATGGAACCAAGATGGATGGTTGCGTTTTATTTATTGAAGGAAGACAGGGTTTTGGCGAACCTTGACCGCAATCTTGAGAATTCGTAAGTGAACGTTGTCGGATCTGGAACCAGTTTGCCGGGAAGTGAAATTATGTCAACAAGTAAGGCAAATCTGCAAGTAGCATTGAACGAACTTGTTCTGAAAATTTGTTCCAGTTTGCTGAAGATCAGAAGAATGTTTGATTCCTTAAAATTGCTTAGTCATATTCTTTACAATTTTGTACTTCACATTTTTTTTTTTTTTTTTTTTTTTTT
>NW_025109410.1:0-5758 GCF_011392965.1 Frieseomelitta varia
AAAAAAACAAAAAAAAAAAAAAAAAAAATGGTTGTAAGTAATGGCTCTATATATTATTCGTTGTTTAATTGGGATTGTCGATGTTTGTCTCGGTAGTGAAAGATATCTTCTTTACCGACAGTTTGGAGGATTGAGTTGCTGTGGGAATCTCTGAATTTGTGTTTGGGATTGTCGAATCGGTTATTATGTTTTTGGGTTAGTGGGCAATCTTTCGCTAAGTGCTTTTTGTTTACGTCGGAAGCAGAGGAGGCTGTCGATGGAGGTGAAAATACGGTGAGCTGTATCCTCAAAAGTTACTAGGAAGGTTATTTCCTCAAAAGTTATTTCTCCAATAACCGTCGTCGGGATCAATGTATGTCTGTCTTCTGAAATTGAGAATGCGGACGTATTCCGGGTCGGTCATTCCTGCTTTCAGGGTTGTTATTCTGGGGCATAGCTTGATGTTGTTTTTCTTTTTTTTTGAAAATTTTTTCAAATTCTGAGTTAAGTATGACCGGGGCGACGTTTGATAAAATTACTCTTTGGGCCGGAGTTAACATTGATCTTAAGTTTAGCATATTGTTGTTGACCGTTATTGTTTTATGCAGATTTGTTAGATGTAACACAGTTTCTTTTTTATCAAGATATGCGCAAATTCGATTGTTTGAGATTTTGGAGATATACCTTATTGATTTGGAGCCGATTAGTTTCCCTATTGCAAGAGCATAGTCTTGGAGGCTTGTGTTGTCTGTTGCATGGATGATAATGGCTTAGTCTTTTGTAGGTGATGCGTCAAGTTGCGTGTCAAGTTGGGAATCCCTGTACTCAGAAGTCTCCGCAGGTTGGTGTTGGTTTGTCGGTGTATTCATTCCTGTGGTACGGTCTTTGTGTTGAGATTAGTTGGCGTTTGTTTTCACTAATAGTAACACTATATGTATGGATAGGAACTCGTATGCGAGACTGCATCGGACGTCCGTACGGTACGACGGCTTAACCGAGACTGATATGTACAGTTATGTATATAGGTCGAAGTTCAGTCATTAGGACAATATTCACCTGAGTGCTTGGTACAATGTAGTACGTGGTGAACGTGTGCTCATCATTAGAGAAACTCATTGATGAGTATTCGAGATATTGGAACTCTTTCATTCATTTTTGTGACAAGCATGGTACATTGACTTAATAATGTAAAACTATCCACTTTTGGTACTTAAATTAAATTTATTTGAATATTTTATACGTATATATTCATGTTATTTGTACATTTTTCGTGGATTTGTATAGGTTATATAAATTCCCGGCAGCGTCAATCACATCTGTTGTAGGTGAATTGTTCTTGGTGATTTTCTTTATAAACATAGAACTAAAATTATCGTGTGTTCTTGGATATTTTAGGATCTATAATGGTAAAAAGAATTTCAGAATTCGATGTTGTAGATTATTCAGTTTGTTTGAAATCAAAAATGTTTAAATGTCTCGTAGAAACTAATATTTAGGACAACTTTTTTCTTTCCATGTTATCGCTAGATTATTTTAGTTTTCGAGATAATTTGCAAAACCTCTCAATGTTATTAGAATGATTTTTATTTGTGGCAGCTTTATTTTTAAGTAAATTCTTTTATTGATGTAAAAAACGTATCTAGAGCATTAATTCTGGCTAAAGTGGTTGTGCAACCAAGCATTTATTGCAATAATGAAAACGCTTTTCTGAATGTGTCTCAAAAATTAAGCAACTTCGACAATTATATATATGTGTGTGTGCGCGCGCGTGCATGCGTGCGCGTGTGTATGTACCGGAAAAAGTTACTCAGTTAATTTTTACGTCGTATTCAAGAGTCATCGAAATCGGATAGGATGTGTTAAGTCAGCGAATTAATCAGTAATTTTATGGTAGGAAACGTGAATAGTCTTCTACTTTTATATATCGTGATACATTTTTAGTGCTCCGAGGAATGTTGATAAAGCGGCCAGATCCAAAGAAAGAATTTAACGTGTTATTTCAGAAATGAGTTTCTGCATACAAAGACGGAGGTTTCTTTTAAAGATAAGAAAGTCTTCATAGATATGCTGATCTTCTGATTAGGGAACGGGAGGTAGTGCCAAACTATTGCTGATTAAGAGCTGGTTATAAAACCTATGTAAAATCTTTTCTGCCAGCGCACAGTACCGTCTGTAATTTCTTTTCTAACTGTCTCCGGGCTTGGACGCAGAAAAATTATTTATTGCATCCTGATAAAATGATGGTAGCTATACGAAACATAGAAAGTCTCCATACACAGGTATTAAGCCATTATAGCAGCGCACGTAGCGTGGCGCCTGATTTTCTGCAGCCAGCATCTATATTTGCAGTCAGGGTTCCATCTCTCATAATGAGGTTCTGCGCCTCTGTTTTCATCGTGATCTGTGACCCGAATTACCGACACAATAAAAGATCACTGATTTTTTAGCGCACTTTACATTTAAACAACGTTGAGTTGGGGAAGTGACAAGCGAATGACCAGCAACGTGAGTTTTGAGATCCATTACAGTGTTGTCAAACATTCAATACCGAAATATAAAACTTGTACACAACAAACCGATATCATTCTACTATATATCAGAAAGAACTCTGTATGTATTACGGATCATTACTTTTCTATGTTAAAATAAAATTTTCATATTGTTAATAATAATTAAAATTTTAAAATCATTAATGGTTTTAAGTATAAATGATTTGTATTACCATTTTATTAATCATTTCTGAAAAATAATCTTTATCTAACTAAATTTTCAGTTATTTTAATTTATAATTGATATTAATGTATTAAAATTATTATATTTCCTAATTTACATGTTCCTTATATTACATATTCAAATTTATGTTTCACATAAATAACTATGCAATGGATTGGTTACAAAAATAATATAAATTCTATAGTTCACTAGTTAAAAATTATGCTGGAAAATTAATTAAAGTATTATCCGTTTTTTTTCTATAAACTACTATTATCTATCAATATTATGATAATAACAAAGCATTATTATTTATTTAATACAAATATTTCGTGAAGATTTAATGAAAAATACATGAACATATCTACGGAGTGTATCCTTACATATCTCACAAAATCGACCAATTATTGGTTTAATGTATTTACAAATTTAATGCAGAGGGTCACATAAAGTAATGTAAATAATATTTTTGCAGATTAAGGGTGAGGAGGAAAACTTATACCTTAAAATTTCAAATAATTTCGTTAGAACAAGATATATTTCCCACGCGGTAGCTTTATGATGTAAAAATATGTATCTTTCTTTCTGATTCGTACTTTGGTTTTTGACCGAACTTGAAGATGCATCGTAATGTGATGAATTCCTGACAGAGTATTCACAAAGGTTCAGATTTCCTATTGAAAGCATACTTGCTGAAGTGCATTCTAAGAGGATTTTGTCATATTTAATACTGTTCTATTCGTCAGGAAACGAAAATATAAAAACGTAATATTTTAATTTTAAAACCAGCAAAAGAATTTTTAATAATCAATTATTTTAATCAATTCGTTTTTTTTTATTATTTTTATTATTATTCTTAACAATACTTCTTATTTCTCAAAATATATATATATTTTTGTTGAATAGTATACATAACAAATAATTAAATAATACAGACTTCCTTATTTTTAAAATTTTTTTTCTCATTTTGATTGTTTATTAAATATTTGAAGACAATTCAACTTTTAATAATTAAAAAATTACTTACTTTCTGTTGTAATCGTTGATAGAGCAAAGTTTTCATGAATTATAACTAGTTTGATGATTATATTTATATAAGTTCATTTACGAATTAATCTCGCTACCTCACTTGGGACTTTATGACTTGAGCAGATGTTATACTCAAAATTTGGTTATTACAGCCTATATAATTTTACGAAATTTCGATATCAAATGAAAAAATAAGGAGGAAAAAAGAGTCAATAATTTACATTTGCTACTGCGGTAGATTTTGCGTATTTTATTCAGTCTTGATACAATTTTTTTCTTCTGTCATTAACTATATATTTATCAGACAGGTATGTCTGTTTGAAAATATTGATACATAAGATGACGTAGCTGAAGTATATGAGCGCAGAAATTTTGATATTGAGTGTCATAACATGCATCGAACCTGAGCGGTTTGTATATAGTAATGTGCAGAAATGGTTATGATGATATTCTAGAATAAAGAGCATAGAGAGAACATAGAACATAGAGCATAAATATGTTATCTACAATGTAGTTGCAACCCAATTATTGCGATCCATTTTAGTAGAGAGAATTTTATTGCTTTCAAAGCATAATAGGAGAGTACATGCAAGAATGTACAAAAACTAAACTAGACTGTTAGAACCTGAGGTTTCTATATGAAAATGCCGTATTTCAAGAAAATCTGTTATGGAATGGTACCAATGTAAAAATATCAATTGGTGTTGTTGTCACAACACCAGAAAAACTGTGTCGCCAAATTCTAATTTCAACAGTATAATCATGAACAAACAAAAACCGATTACAGGACTGCATGTAAGATATTTGCGAAAAATGTAATTATTTGTACTATGAATTAATATCTTCGGATATATTATTGTATATTTTCATTATATATCAGTTAACATTAAAGGTAGATTTATTTTCTCATACTGCTTGCACTCACATGGAACACTAGAAAGAATCATATCTTTCTAAAGGCAAAAATTTGGAATTGTTTATATAAAGGTTTTTATTAACAAATTGTTAATAAAAAAAATTTATTAACAATTTCAGATTTTTGTCTTTAGGAAGACCAGTATTTCTTCTAGTATTTTAATTAAAAGCAAGGAATATGGAGAATGAATCTATAATACTTAGATACTAGTTAACTTAGATACTATAATAGTAATATATAATAATATTTCGAAGATATTAATTTATAGTGCAAATAATGACATTTTTTTGTAAATATTTTACATATAGTTCCGTAATCGGTTTTTGGTCATTATTATTTACACTGATGAAATTTTTAGAATTCGGCGATACTGTTTTCACAGTGTTACAAAAATGACCACTAATATTTTTACATTGGTATCATCCCATAACGGTTTTTTTTTTATATATAGTTCTCTTATATGGAAACCTCAGAATCTAACAGATGGTTTAATTTAGTAAACGTTTTTATACATTCTTGCATATTTCTACAATGCTTGGAAGCAATGAGGTTCTGTCTTTCAAAATGGGACGCAATAATGCTAACTACACTGCAGATAGTACAAATGTTTCGAAATATCATTGTAAGCATTTCTAGATATTACTGTGTACAAACTGTTCGGACTGAAAGCAATGTTACTATCAGTTTCAAACTTTATGCGCTCATGTATTTCAGCTTCATTGTCTCCTTTATCAATTTTCTCAGACAGATTTACGCGTCTAACGAACAAGTAAGTAGTATCAGAAAAAAAATCAAATCATGACTGAATGAAGTATGCAAAATTTTCCGCAGAAACCAATGTAAGTATCGATTGCTGTCGTTCTTACTTTTTCATTATATTCGATATGGGAAAATAGCGAAATTGCACAGGATGCAATAACCGTTTAAAAACTTTGGGGATGTTTGTGTAGGATTTAATCTTTGGGCTCGAATTATATATTAACACTTGTTCTGGCGCAGAACAGAACCCTCCGAGGCATCAGTCAGGTCAATTCCTACAAAGCCTCGGCCCTGCCGAGAATTGCCAGATGTGCTAACATACCTCTCATCTAAGGACACTTTCTCTGGCCTTGGAGAGAGAGA
>NW_025109411.1:0-3168 GCF_011392965.1 Frieseomelitta varia
CAAGAAAAAAAGGTCCAATTAAAAATTTATCAATTATTCCTGCCCATACGTTTAAATTAAACTGGTGTTGATGTCTTGAATACACAATAACACGTGGGTTTTCTTCATCCCAATTGTGATTATTATGAAAATTGAATATCCCTGGTAAAACTAGCTTATTAGATTTTGCTCTGTTTATAAAATTCATTATACCTCATAAACGAAGACAGATAGGACTTATATTTATATGACTTTTTTTCATTACTTTTAGGCGTACAATCAGCTCCCGAAGTGGATCCCACAAGTTACGAAACACCCTGTATATTCAACACAAATATTATTCATCCTATAATTAATGTAAATAATATCATAAATATAAATAATAAAATTATATTTATTATATGATAAATATTTATATATTTTAAATACAAAATTATATTTTGATAATTAATAAAGTAATTTCAATATCGAAAATTAAAAGTAATAATCTAATTAAAAGAAAAAGGTATTGAAAATGGTAATATAAATTTTAAAATTGAATTAAATCCACATTCAAATGGAATCTTTTTTTTCTAAGTTAATCTTTTTATTTATTGAGAAAAATTTATTTAAATTAAAAATAATTATTGAAGTAAATATAATAAATAGTATATATATTAATATTATATATATTATAATTAAATAAATTTTTTAATTGAAAATTAAATGTAATATTTATGCGAGCAGACTCAATCTTTGCTTAGTGACGTTGTATAAGGTATAATTAGGAATTGGGCTCATTGCACATAAAGCCACTTTGAACTTTTACATTTGAAAAAGAAATATATACATGTATGCTCAATAATATTTATTCTGGATCATACGTGCGTATGAAATTCAGGAGAACAGAGTTCTATTTTAAAACTCAAAGAAATTTCTCAAACTGTCTTCGATCAATCAATTTTAATTGCTTCAGTTACTCCCGAACGAATCAACAAACACAAAGAATAACGTGGATAACGATGGTATTGATCGATACGTGCAAACAACACGTGTATCGATGTGCAGAAACGGTTTCTCACGTTCATCAAAGATAGTTAGACTCGTAGTGTGTCAGAGTTGGAGATTGTTCGAATAAATACTTATCTAAAGTAAAGTATTTGCTAAAATTGTTATCGTTGTTAACAATAAATCTCGAAATAAATTTTCAACGATTGACAATTAATAAATTAAATAATCGAACAAATCGGATATTTATTTGCTAGTGGCGGATCAAATTTATTTTCATTCAAGCAAATACTTACTCGACTGGATATTCGTTTAGCAACGACAAATAAGATTCTTACCAAAGTCTTTTGCCGAATGTCGAAATAAATTTTTAACGATTGACGATTAACAAACTGTTGTTCAAATAAGTTCGGACAATTTATTTATATAGCGGCCAGCGAAATTTATTCTCGTAGATTTTTATTTCTAGTCGAACGAAAATTAAATTAAATTCCCAGTGAGATTTTCGTCGCACGCCCATCGTCAGTTGTGCGGAGGCCTTAATTCCGTGGCGAGATCCGGTATTACAGCGGATACGTTACGACACACGGCCGCTCGTATCTTTGGCTGTGAGGGGGCTGAGGGGGCTGTCGCGGGTACGTTCGCCGCGTAACGATCGCGAAAAAAATTCGTTTATTACGCCGATAGACCGTTGTGCAAGACAATCTAATCCGTTGCAATAATCTCCGCAGACATTTAGCTAACCTTTCCTTTAGGGGTTACGAAACGCGCCGCGAGTCGAAATACGGCCGCGTGCGCGCTCGCGTGGTGCGTCGAGCTCTCTGAACGCGAACGATATTGCTCCATCGCGTTCCCTCGTTCCATCGTTCCAACTCGTGCCACGGTTTATTGTTATTATTTACAATTACACACGGCGATTCAACGCTCGTGTCGAGATAATTGGTCACCGGCTGCCTGTTTCGTTGCCTGTTACCCTTCAAACTCTCGAGACGAAGTCGACGAATACACAGAAAAATGAAGAGAGAGAGAGAGAGAATTTTCTATTAGAAGAGGAAACGCAAGTCGCCTCGTTTCTAAAACGTGATAAATGAAATGATATTGAAGAGCACGATTTGAAAAATTGAAAGTTACTGAAAGAAAAAAATAATTTCCTGTTGAAATGGCCAAGGCAAAACCAATAAGTAAATGAGAGACTTATCTGCTAGAAAGTGTCGAATCAATCTCTGTAATTATTGTGGTAAAATATGTAGAAGAAATTTCACATTTTTTTTAAACAGATTTTTACCGTATCGTGTGAATACATTTTGAAACTTCGGAACTTTTATTTTCGCCCGGTGGTGGGACTACGCGGCACCCAGCCCTCGAAATCTCGAATTTCAAATCGAAAGTCCGTTGCACCCGCCTAAACTTAACTCTTTGCCGGCTGCGTCGCTTCCGGCCGGTCCGACATTTTTCCCGAAATTTCGCGCAACGCGCTGCCACGTGCTCCTCTACGAACTCGATCAATTGACAAATAAGATTCAACTTGTGGTATATGTGTCGACGAGAAAATATTCGATTAGTTTAACAAGCAGACATAATCTACGATTGCAGTAAAATCTTGTATTTCATATTTAAACAAGTTCTTCTTGCTATTGTAAAAAAAAAAAAGAAAAATGTAGAGTATGTAATAATACACACGAGATTTTACAATATTTACTACTAAATATTCTTTTCTGAATAGAACGTTCGAATATCAAAGTATTTTGTTTCACTATACTCGTGCTCAGACCGATTCACGCCGATTTCGAACCCTGGTTATACATTCTTTTTGCAGTGTCAGCAAGATTTCAAAACATTTTATGCAAACTGTGTGATATATTCTCATAAATTTTATCAGAAAATAACAGAATATCTATCCACGTCGTAGAAATATTCGAATATATTTGGAGTATTTCAGATACACATAAATTTTATCAGAACAGTAACAGAATATCCATCCAGGTGGTAAGAAATATTCGAATATATTCGAAGTATTTCAGATACACATAAATTTTATCAGGACAATAACAGAATATCCATTCAGGTGGTAGAAATATTCGAATATATTCCAAGTATTTCAGATACACATAAATTTTATCGGAACAATAACAGAATATCTATCCACGTAGTAGAAATATTCGAATATATTCGAAGTATTTCAGATACACATAAATTTTATCA
>NW_025109411.1:3189-5761 GCF_011392965.1 Frieseomelitta varia
TCAGGTGGTAAAAATATTCGAATATATTTGGAGTATTTCAGATACACATAAATTTTATCAGAACAATAACAGAATATCCATCCAGGTGGTAAGAAATATTCGAATATATTCGAAGTATTTCAGATACACATAAATTTTGTCAGAACAATAACAGAATATCCATACAGGTGGTAGAAATATTCGGATATATTCGGAGTATTTCAGATACACGTGGAACACAAGTCTAGATGAATGAACACCGAATATTATCGTAAGAAAGAAACCACCGGCTGCAAATTTGTCTCGAAATGCCCAAAAAGCATCGCGCCACGGTTCAACGGATTCGATCGTTCCTCCACTTTGTATCGAGGCGAGAAAGACCATGTTCACCAGAGGATGATGAAGAGGGAGGGAAGGGGAGGGGAGGGTGGTGGATTCGTAGCCGACAACGGGCGATATTTTCGGGCCGGCCGTGGCTAAAAACGCGCGGCGCGGTGAGTTTCGCGAGTCCGCGACGCCGCGTTTCGGCTGCGCTCCGCTCCACGCCGCTCGCGTCGGTTCAACAAGGGTCATTCCTGAGTCATAGACCGGACGAGCCGGGCCAACGAGCTCTCCCCGGCCTCGGAAACATCGTGGTTTATTCTGTCTCTCTCTCTCTCTCTCGCTCTCTCTCTCTCTCTCTCTTTCTCTCTCTCTCTCTATCTCGTTCGTCCGGCTTCCAGAAATTTCGATGACGAATTCCCCAGGCCGGCGACCAGCCACTCCTCCGCGTATTCCGCCGAGCCGTGAACTTGAAACCGGCCCACCACGGGGAAACGGGGATTACGATTTCGACCTTCAACGAACCGCGTCGCCGCGCTCGAAATATTCGCCACCTTCGTCGAATCGGCCGGCTTCTCTCAATTCGCTTCGACGCTGAGAGATGCCGGCGCGATGCTTCGCACTCCGAATCCTTGGTGTAGTACTGGTGGATTCGCTTTGAGCTCGGGCTGAATGAGTAACTTCCGTCGATGAAACTGACGATGATATGTGAAAACAAATAGAGAGGGAAAATTCCTGAGAGTTATTTTCTTTCTTTGTGCAAATGAAAAAGTGTGGGAATGTAAGAAAAAATTGTTGTCGATGTTTCTCAAGATTACACTCGCAGCAACAACGGTGGAAATAATACGAGAAAGAAAAGAAAGAATTACAGTTAATCTTGTTTAATGTTAATGCAACAGGGCAATTAAAAGTTATTACACGTAATCGTACGTGCATACGTGGAAATTATTTATTTTGTCCGTTTGCTTGTTGTTTCGTTAATACGACATATTATACTGTATTGTTATACAGTATTACGGAAATATGATCCATTTGTCGAAATCGTATGTTTATATACCCAAATTTTTAATCGGAGCAAATCGTAGCAAACGAATTGTTCGATCTTGGAACTGTCCCAATGAAAATAATAATAATGAAATTCGTTGTTTCCAATTACCTTTTACCTTTCGAGTAAAATTTACTCAACTCTGATTCGTATCGCGAGCGTGATCCGATATTAATATAAAGCAAGGGGTTAATCTCTGCAGCATCACGAATCGAGTATACTCTGAGATGTATAAATTCCATCGCAAATCTCTGTCCTCGTCGATCGACCGGAGGATCTTTAAATGTCAACCGACTGTGCACCAGCCGTTTCCAAAACGTGCGAAGGATCTTGGCGATGTTCGAATTTTTATAGTTCGATTTTTAACGACAAAAAAAGAACTTGTAATATTTACAATTAATTTGGCGAGTAAAAAGCAACTTGTAATATTTTAAAAAGACGTTCCAGACGAAACTTGACCGAAGAATCGTGTATAATCAGAATCTTTTCACGTTTAAATTTAAGATGTTCTTTAAATCTTGTTAAAGAATAAACAAAGCAATAATATATAAATAAAATAACAGATGATCAAAATTAATTAATATATATATATATATATATTATTATTACTGATGATATTATTACTGATGATATTATTACTGATGATATTAAATTTATTATATTAATTAAATTAAATAAGAAACTTGAACACATTAAACCATAAGAAATAGTAACCAAAATTATCCTCGTAAGTAATAAATTTCATGTTCGGATAAAGAAATTAAAATAAACAACCTTCTGTAACATTCTAAATTAAAACCTGAAACGAATTTTGATTCGCTTCAAAGTCAGTCAAATCAAAAAGGAATACGATTGTAAGTTGGTTGAAAATGACCTGGTTGAACGACGAAACGTCTTCAGCGACGCGTTGGAAGAAACTTTGGAACCTTGCAAACGGACACACGGCAATTAACTTAACTCTTAATATTAACTCTTAACGTTTCTTCAAATGTAAAATATTTTTCCTCAGATTGTGGATTTCTACGCATTTGCCAGATGATGCTCCAACGATATTTCTTTCACGCAACTGTCATCTCAAACTCAAACATACCGCCGGGCAGAGACCGAATCGGTATTACGGATACCGGAAAAATACCGGTATTTTTGGGTTACTATTCGATACCGGTTTGATGAAACCGAAATATTGCGAATACCGGTATAACGATGTTAAGTCGGTAGATGTGTTTC
>NW_025109412.1:0-5788 GCF_011392965.1 Frieseomelitta varia
TGATTTAGAATGCCTTAGAATATGATGAATGTCTAATGCTCTTAACGATATAGAATGTCTCTATAATGATTTAGAATGTTTATGAGTGAGAATGTCTCCAAAAGCATGTCCTTATATATATTTGGTTATCATCGTCAAGTGGAAAGGGAAGGAGCATAGATGACCAACTATTGGATCTTGCCCTTATGACTAACTATTCACAGTCTACTTTTATGTGGACTGTTGCTACCTTATTGTCAGTATTTGCATACATTCAATATTGTCCGGGTTGGTCATCCAACGCCACTAATACACTGTCGTGATGTGAATTTTCGAAGCACCTAAGCACGAAAGCCAAAACTGTAAGATCCAAAGGAAAAGCTTTCTCTTCCATCGAAATCCACTACTCGTCGGTACGAGAATGAAGAGATCGCGAGTCGACCCGTAACCTAGACAAAACGTCCTACTCCGGTAAAAAAATTCCAGAGTCGTCAAATTATACGCGAGGTCGACGAAACCAAAAATTCGAGATACCAAAGAGAACGAAACCACGGTCTCTCTCTCTCTCTCGAGAGAGAGAGAGCTCGAGGATCATTCGCGCGAAACTGTGGTAGAAGAGGCGGGGAAATGAGATCGCGAGTGGACGAATTTGCGGGCGTTTTACGGTGGCGTTTGGTGTCGGCTTGGCTGGCGGTGGCTGGCGGTGGACGCGCGCGGTTCTCTGCGGGGCAATCTGCTTAAGACATCTCTCGGTCTCCTCCCGGGTGCAAGGCGGTCGGCTTGCAACTGTCCGCGCGCGGCGTGCATCCGCCCCGCGGACAATAGTTGTCCGTCCCGCGTTCGCTGGTATGCGCCCGAGACCACACACGCCGGCGCCATACCCCCACACCGAGAGAAAAGGGTGAACATACGAGCGGTGTAAACGTATTTCAAACACCAGCCTACGTGGAAACGATAAATAAACTATAACTAACCGCCCTCGGACCCGGTGACAGGTGAATGGTGAATCCTCTTGTTAGCCACGAGGACGGGGGCCAGGCCAAGGGGGCGGTGAACGTCGAACAAACACTATACACACGCGCACATGGCTCCGAAAGCAAAGAGAGAAGACAGATAGATAGACAGAGAGAGAGAAAGAGAGAGAGAGAGAGAGAGAGAGAGAGAGAGAGAGAGAGAGAGGAGGCTGAAGCGCCGGTTTCACCGAAGCCTGGACCCAGCAGGGCCGCGCGTTGCTGCTTCGCCTTTATGCGTGCGAGCCTCGCCGTCGAGATATTGCGCCACGAGACACGCAGGGGGCGAGGGGAGGGGCCACCGTGTCGGGACCGGGAGAGCGGGATTATCGATGTAAGTCACCGAGAACAAAGGGCAGCCTGCTCGTCGCTCTGACGGAATAAATCGTCGCGATCGGTAATCGGGGAACCCGGGCCGAGCTTATACTTCTCGGGCGAACTCTTTCTGGCCCGGGTTCACTCGCTTCTGGCTTTGCGACGCCGACGCGAGACGCGAGTTTCCGAAGATTGATCGCGACGCGATCGACAAGCATGAGTACGATTCGAGTCACGCGTGTTTTCGATGCACGATTTCGACGCGGAAACGCGCACGAGACTCGACAGTTTCACACAAGTTCGATGGAGCTTGAGATTCTTCCTGTTACAAATATCGAGAATCGCGCCGAGTATCCCGAGGCCCAAGGCATAGAATTTTCGTCGGAGATGTTGAAATTGTAGAAACGGAGGAACTTTATGATACAATGAATTGTACAAGTTTTTATTTATATATATATTTTACGAAAAATCGTCTAAAATCTTGAAAATACATTGTTTCATTATCTGAATCTAAATTGGTTAGCTAAATCTGAATTAATTATCTAAATTTATAAAATATCTAGCAAAAATTACAAATTTTGGTCATTTTGACCATTTTGGTAGTTTCAGTGTCAAGATCAGTATAATTTTTCGCTGGATATTTTACAGATGTAAAACAGTGTATTTTTAGAGATTCAAATGATTCCAAATCTATAAAATATCTAGCAAAAATTATAAATTTTGGTCATTTTGACCATTTTGGTAGTTTAAGGGTCAACACTAGTGTAATTTTTCGCTGAATATTTTACAGATCTAAAACAGTGTATTTTTAGAAATTCAAATGATTCTAAATCTATAAAATATCTAGAAAAAATTACAAATTTTGGTCATTTTGACCATTTTGGTGCGTTGACGCCCAAAGATTAACCGTAATTTTTCCCTGTTAACTTTACAGATGTGAAACAGAGATTCGAATGATTAAAAAGGTAAAATGTAAAAATAAACGCTCGCGTGTACTTCGTTGTATTATAATAAGCACAATTTACTGTAACATCTCTCTGACGGTCGTTTTACGTTTCAATCGCCTCTCGTGGCATTAGTTCTAGCGCGTTTTTGAAATAACTCGTGACGAATGAGGCACGAACGCGTATCCTCGAATCTCCGGATCCTCGAAATCTACCGATCGGAGGGGCCCGATCCCGGAAAAACACGGAATCCGCAAGGAGGGATCCTCTTCGACCGGCACGCCTCTCTCTACCCAGCCGTAAACGACGTAGAGAACGGACAGACAGACAGACAGACAGACAGTCAAAGGAAAGCGGCGGTTCTTCCTTGTTTCCTGTTCGAAAAATTCCAATTCCCCTCTCTCTCCCCTCTCCCTTCTTCGGTATGGTCATTCGGACGTATCCATGCGGATTTGGAGGGAAATTCGGACAACGAAGAAAGAAAGAAAGAGGATATATATCCGTCGAGGAGATGAGAAGGAGCAGGATCCGATGGTAATGGATACGTTTAATCCAATTGCCACGGTGCCTCGGAGGGGGGGGGGGGGGGCCCTGCGGCTCCTCTTCGACAATGACGAGGCGGGCAGCGTGACAATGTCGAGAAATATTGGATAAGCGTGATGGGGGCCAGAGGCCCTTCTTCCTCCTCTCTGGCCAGGTAGACAGGCGACACGCTTAACCGATACACGCCCGAAACGGTAGAACCGGGGCCTAAATTTGCTTAAAATTAGGCCTCCTGATCCGAGAGAGAGAGAGAGAGAGAGAGAGAGAGAGAGAGAGAGAGAGAGAGAGAGAGAGAGAAAGTTCAGACGCTTTGCCTGCGAACGATGATGACCGGCCATCGTCGCGGAAACCGAGCGTGCTCGAGGGCTTCCTTTGTGAGGAAACGTGGCAGAAGAAACGGGACGCTGATCGAATTTGGGAACGGCCAAGCCGATACTTGCGCGAGTTTCTTTTTCTTCTTCTTTCTTTTTTTTTTTTTTTTTCTTTTTCTGGGGGAGCTTTTGGAAAATTATTTTGCTACTTTAACCCTTTCAGGCCCAGCGGATCATGCACTTTCGCAGATGGAGAGTCTTTTAAACCCGGTTTAGAAACCGGCAATTTCATCCGGTTGACAAGGGAAACGAAGACGTATAAACCATTTACGTCCCACCGTTTACGCGAGGTAAATCTTTCCGGATGAAAATGAAGCGTAAATAGAGTCTGCCGGTACGAAAGAAAATATTGGAGTAAATAGAAAAGTTGGTGCATTTTTATTTCACATAGGTTAACAAAGAAAAAAAAAGAAAAAAGAAACAAAAGTAAATTTTATGTCGCTACTGTAAATTTGAAGCAATCAACGTTTTCCTTTTAATTGCAAAAAGCACAAACTCGATTTCACTTTCATCGTTAATTTTCCCGCACGATTTGTTCTCAGACTTATCTCTCGCCGAATGTTCTTTCTTCAAATCTTGTTGAAATTTTGATAAATTTCAAATCTCGCCGAATGATTCTACAATGTATTTCCTCGTTGACGAGTGTCTATCATTTTCTGACCATGCAAGTAAGTTCAAATTGCGTAGATTGATCTCGCGTGTAAATAGTGTTATAACTTACCGCGTAAAGACAGACTCGCGTAAGAAAAGTACCGTGTAAATGGAATGACGGGTGTAATTGTACGTTCTGTAATAGACGTTCTGTTTAGCGTCCAGGTAGGATGATCGCAAATTGTTACGATACTTGATACGATAAATCTTTTCAAACAGTGAGTACTATTTTGTCGTTCGAGAGGCAGGATCTTGTTAACCACTTGAGAGCTGGCGACTGATTGCGGACCATAACGAGTGACCAAAAACCACGTCATTCCAGCGCAAGTGGTCGCAACAAGATGCAAATTCGTCGATCAACGATACCTCGGTCCAATTGGTTCAATAACATCGCGTATAAATACCTTTTGACAATTATGTAAAGTCTGTAAAAATTTTTTTAAACGGTCAGTGAGAGACATTTTCGACTCACAAAAATCAATAAATAGTTTCTCTTTGAATTCTGACGTGCGATGATCGCACATTAATAGGCTGCTGATCGAACGAGTCGAGTTTATTTAAAGCTACTGGAACTTCGATTTCGTGGAGGGGGGAGAAAAACAAAAACTCATTTCGCTGGAGAGCTGCGCCGTCACCGAAAGATAACTAACTCGAGCGACACGCATTCCTCCACGGTGGCCTGCGGTGGTTCGATCACGACACGATCTGAACGTTCGCGCGATATACGTCTCCGGCGGAGGCAATCAGCCATAAAGAAGCCCCGATCCCCGTGGACAGACATCACCATAATCATTCGGACTACGCGTAGCTCTCGACAAAAAAGCACGCTCGCAGCGAACCAATAGACCGTCATTCCCAAGAAGAAGAAGCTAAAGAAGAAGAAGAAGAAGAAGAAGAAGAGGAAGAAGAAGAACAAGAAGAAGAAAAGCCAACCTGGAGGAGAGACGAGTACCGCGAAGAGAACGAAGAAGAAGAAGAAGAAGAAGAAGAAGAAGAAGAAGCCGACGACGAGGAGGAGGAGGAGGAATCCCGGGAACAAAACGACGAAACGACTGTAAAGATAAAGAAGAACGACGGAAGAACGTCGATGAAACATCAAAGAGGGAGAAGCCGATCGTCTCCACGGTTCGTTCGAGAAGCAGGAAGACTGTCGAGGAGAGGCTGGTTCGCCTAGACAAAAACCACCGGCCAGGAACAGAGACGGGCGAGAAGGGCCTTGCTCTGGTTCTTTGTCCGCGGGAAATTAGGCCTGAAATGCCCACGGGAAAAACGATCGACCAACAACAAACACTCGCATCAGCCAACAGCAGCAGCAGCTTTCTTATTACCTGTTTTCTCTCTCTCTCTCTCTCTCTCTTTTTCGCCCGAGTCTCTGGATCATCCTGTTATAAACACAGATCCAGGATCCGTTCGTCTCGGCGAACTCCACTCGCAGAAGCATCCGAGTCCTCGCGATCCTCTATTCTTCTTGCTCGTCGGCCGATCTTCTCGTTCATTGTGTCGCCATCAACCGGCCGCGAAATGGTTTCTACGACTGTCTCTGCCGGTGGGATGCGTCCTCGTCGTTCCTCTCTCTCTCTCTCTCTTTCTATTTCTCTATCTCTCTGTCGTCGGCCATTGTGCGCTGGTCTCGTCGGTGCGCAGCGAGGCGCGTTTTCCAGACCTGGTGACCTCCATCGTCGGCCCTCGCGTCGGTTCTCCCAACCGTGGAAAAAGGATTCCACGCCAGCCTCGGCTAACCGTGTTATCCTTTAATTCCGCGTGCTCGTCTACTCTCGTCTACTTCTCGGCATCGGAAGCAAAAAATCGGCCGGAATCTCCCTGCTGCTGGCCTGTTTCGAGGAGAATGGCGGCAGAAGGAGAAGGAGAAACGGGGATTTATCGAATTTATGTCACCGTTCATTTCTGTCGATAGAACGAAGGTTTCTTCCTTTCCTTTCTTTTCTTTTCTTTTCTTTTCTTTTTTTTTTTTTTT
>NW_025109413.1:0-2690 GCF_011392965.1 Frieseomelitta varia
AAATAATTACCCTTATTTCTGTCAATGTTAAGACTGTTCTGACGAAGAGCCTTGCTCCGAAGGATTTTTCAAAACGATCCATGAGAAAGATCCATCTGTCTGTAAGCTCGATAAGAAGGATTCGTTTAAACGTAACAATGGAAAACGCGTGGTTGTACGCGCCATCGACCGAAGGAAAAAGCGAACGTAACGTAAAATCGCGCGAGTAGTATCGCGCGGTCTAGGTCGGACAAACAGTCGAATGCAGCCTGTTGCTGCGATTTACGATTGCCTTGATCCGGTGCAACAGTTGAGGACGATGGATATCGTCGCCCCTAACCTTTTCGATACTAACGACGACTATAGTCGTCCATCGTTGAACTAACTATAGCCGTCCACAAAGAATTCCCATCAACTCACAGTCGATAAAAGTGAGGTTGTAATCGTAACTGGTATCGAATTTATAAAGATAGCCATCAAATTCGTACAAAAGATTTTCCTTTTGCACACGTTACACGTATCAGTTTATATATAATTCGAAACAGAGAAAGACATCTCGATTACCGACTTGCATCCAATTCGTTAATTTTACAAAAGTATCGCAATTGACAATTTTGTTTAAAATTATTATCGGGTCTTTGAATAAAAATCCTGTCAAAATTCAGACTGCTAGGTATTTCCTTTCGATCTGATGGCAGTAATCGAAAAAAACACAGCGAGAAAATGCGTTGTTTGTCCCAAAAATGATAAACGACGGAAAAGTCTCTGTTGCTGTAAAATTTGCGACCTGGGTTTGTGTGTCTACTCCTGTTTCGAAATATTTTGTACAAAATTACATTATTATATATAATATATAATATATTATATAAGAATAATTATTATATATATAATAATATAATATATTATATAATAATATAATAATAATTATTATATATATAATAATATAATATATTATATAATAATTATTATTATATATATAATAATATAATATATTATATAATAATAATATTATATATAAGTTTGTAAAACATTATATACTAGAAAACGTGTTAAAGTATGATTTATCTATTATTGCTTTATTATTGATTTTCTATTTTCAGATTTATTCAATGATTTCCTTTATTTTCAGAATTATTAATAAATCAAAAATGATTAAAATTTCAATTTTTTTCTTTATATTTATTAGTACTACTCTGACATCTTTTCCTCAGCATTTTTCAGGATTAATAGGAATACCACGATACTCTGATTATCCAGATTCTCATTATTGTTGAAATTTTATTTCATCATTAGGATCGATAATTTCAATAAACAGTTTATTATTTTCAAAAGATTAATGTCCAAATCGCTGCGATGGTATATAAATTCGTTACATTGTTGTACTCCTTGTCCAAGGATCGAGTGTCGTTCGTGTCACTCAATTGTCTCGTTCAACGAAGTCTCAAAGAAACCCGTATATGATACGCTTGCGATCGTTCATTAACGGCAGCGAGTGGCAGTAACGAAACGAAGGAGGAGCAGAGTAAAAAAAAAAAAACGAACGAGAGGAAGAGCATGGCGCGACTAGGTACAGATTATGCTGTTGGCAGGCAGCACCCTCGCTGACCCGAGACGCCGTTAATGCGGCGCATTACCACGGCAACCTTGGTCCTTTTATTCGGTATCTCCCGACTACGTAGCGTACCAACTCGGAAATCGATAGCTCGACTTGCCCCAAGGTCATCCGCGCGACCAGTTTCAAAATCGCGGTCGAGTCGCTCGTAGCTCCGTTAGCGCCTGATAAATCGGCCATGAAAACGCGCCATTTTTCCGAGGGAATTCACCGCTGATTAATGTCGGGCGACGAAACGGTTCTAGAACTGCTTTGAGTAGACTGTGCAGACTAAACTTTCCAACTATCTTCCGCTTTGGTCCGAGGAGGATCGCCTCCTGCGTCCATTTTCTTCTTGCTCTCGCCACCAGTCGACAGGTATTATTTAGGCAACGCACGAAACACCTTCACCCGCAATGGGTTTTCTCCTCTGTTCCTTTGTCCGAAATAGCTCGGAGCCATCAGCTCCGCCTTGCTTTTCCTCCCCAGCTCTTTTCAGCGCCGTTCTCTCCCCTTCTCGTCGAGGGCAACGAAAATGCGGCCACCTTGCGGTTTCTTTCTACGGATCGTGGGGGAGAACAAACGAGAAATGAAGACACTTTGTTCAAAGGGACTCTATTCGGGACTCTGCCAAATGTGTTTAACCACAATAGAGAGATTTCCCCGTTTCTGGGGTTCAGGTGAAAAAGAAAACTAGAAAAAAAGCTGTCTCTCTCAGCGTTCTCTCACTTTCTGCTTCTTGAAGGTGGAAAAATTGGGTAACGAAAATGTCAAGGTCACTCACGACTGGTGTCGATCGTGCACCTTTAAATGCGTTTGTTCTGCCCGAAGGACCACTGGTGTGGGAGATGAAATGAGTCTTTCAATTTGAATTAATGACTTAATCCTTAATGAATTAATCCTTTCATTACGGGAGCTGGATACATACGTTTGTTCACATGTGACAAGAGCTTTCCATTTTTTCTATTCGACAGTGAAATATTTGTTACGATAAGGAATTATTCTAATGAAAAATCTTCCTCAGTCTGTTGCAATTTGAAAAAGACCGGTTACAGATGTAACTGTTGATCTCTTAAAAATTTGAGGTTAGATTTTTGCTCGAAAAATTTAAATTTGTTTA
>NW_025109413.1:2769-5796 GCF_011392965.1 Frieseomelitta varia
GAAATTGTTAGAATGAAAAATCTTTCTCAATTTATTGCAATTCGAAAAACATTGACTGCAGATATCTCTTAAAAATTTGAGATTAGATTTTTGTTTGAACAATTGAAGTTTGTTTAAAGAAAACATTCTAGACTCTTGTTGAAATGTTACCAGAAAATTTCTTGGTTTTATTTTAACAAGAGCCTAGAATGTTTTCTTTAAACAAACGTCAGTTGTTCAAACAAAAATCTCACCTCAAATTTTTATGAGATCAACAGTCGTATCCGTGACTACAGAGATATAACTGTTGATCTCTTAATTACATTATATTAAATTATGTTATATTATTATAATGTATTAAATTATATTATATATTACATAATATAAAGTTTATTAATATTTAGGTGATTGGGGAAGACTGATGGCACAGAAATATTATAAGAAGAGATATCTCATCTTCAAAATCTCTGTCTTCGTACGCATTTCACATACTTACACACACACACACACACACATACACAATCGTACGCTCGTATTTTATGTCATCTCAAGACCAGACAAACAGTCGCAAATTCGATTTGCTCCCAGCTACGGCTGCAATCGCTCTCGGGCCACCCCACAAAGAATTTCCTTCATTGCTCCCACGCACGCACACACATATATAAAAATATGTGGTCACACGAAATGATCGAAGAAAAAGGGCCCTCTTGCAGTCGCCTCGAGTGTCCTCGGTAAACACGAAGTGAAGTGAAACGGTGAAGGGTCGAGCAGTCGTCTAGCGTAAGAGGAACGAGCATAGCGCCGAAGAAGGGGTTGCTGGTCCCGAAACGAAAACAGGAAGAACCGATCGGGAGGTGACTCGGTGCGCCTGTTGCTCCGACACGACACTCGAGGAGGTCGAATGGCCTGGATTTCCGTCCGTGAACCCAGTGCGGCGAGGCGTGCGTCGAGTCGAGTCGAGTCGAGTCGCGTCGCGTCGCGTCGCGCGCTCCTTTTTCGCTCGTCCCTGCACATCCGCCGCGATCAATACTCACCTGACCGAGCCTGTACACACGAACGCAGGTAGACACGCAGTGCGCAGGTGTGCGTTTTGCGGGGAATTCACCTGCCAACGAACCCACTCGCTGCGCTCGCCGATGCCAGTCTGTGCCTTTGCCGAGAGAAAAATCTCCCGCCCTCTCCACCCCCGGTGTACTATAGCGACGAGTGGGTGAGAACGGTGGACGAATCGAAGCGGAATTAGATCGGGGAATTAGAAATCGGATTATCAGACTAAAGAGAAGAGGCAGAGAGAGAGAGAGAGAGAGAGAGAAACTAAATGGAACACAGCGTTGACATGACGCGCGCTTTAACGCGACGATTTTAATTGGCGAAACTTGATGCTTCGCCACGCGTATCGTTCTGATTGTCGACCATCTTCGACGTGGAGCCTCGTCCGGTCGCTTCTTCGCTGCAAACTCGTCGCAGTTTTCGTGGAAACTGAGGAGAACAGACCAAACTTCGTTCTAAGTGAATTCGCGAGTCAAAGCAGGCTCGGAAAGTATGCTTGTATTTTAAACCCCGTGAGCGTTTTTCGTTTTATTTTGAGAATGCGCACTGGTATGCTTCGTTATTTCTAGACGATGACGAAAAGTATAGTGAACGCACCTGCTGCCGCACATTGACAGCTGAATCGTAACAAAATGATTACAAATTTTTTTGACGTTCCTTTGAAAAATTTTCAATTTTATTGCGGTTTACGGTGAACTTGGACTTTTTAAATTTTGAAAATTATTCCAGAAAAAGAAAATCATTATAAATTTGAAATTATGGTGGAGAAAAGAACTAGAATTTCCCACCAGTTCATTCAAAAGAAGTAAAAGATCAAATTTTAGAGGTAAATGTAATTTGTTTTTGCATTGCATCGAATGCGTCAGATTTCTCTTAACTTGTTGCCTTGAAATATTCTGAAATGTGCTAAAATTACAAATATGTACAATTTTTTTTATCCCTTTGCAATAAACAGCAAAAGCGAATTTTTGTTCTACACCTCTTTGTGCACGTGGTTTAGGTTTAATTGAGAAGAAAGTAATTGGGAGAGACTTCGATATGATTGACGACGACATAGCACTATCGAAAGCCAGCCCATTGTGAATTGAGCAAGTGACAGTATTCGACACGAAAAAAAATCTGAACAGCACTTTGGCACTAAAACGGCCGAATATAATGTATAATAATTTTCTATTATACATATATGTATAATAATATAATAAGTTTCTTTATATATGTGTATATATATATATATATATATATATATATATACATGTATAATAATTTTCTATTATTATAAATTTTATTGATCATGAAATTAAAAAGTACAAAATAATCGAAAGAAATAGAAATTGTTTCACGTTCAGTAGATATTATAATCGTTAAGAAGAAATCAATCAATCGTAAAGTGTTTCATTGGAGTTGAATAGTTGGATAGTTGAAACGAATCTTGGTGGAGCAGAGGATAAAGTCAATGAAATTGAAGCGATAGAAAGCGGGAGCACGCGACTTTCGAAAGGCTCTCGAACAGCTCTTGTAGCTTTGCGAGCGAGTTGCAGCGAACGAAGCCAACGATCGATCGGAGAACGAAGCGTAAAACCTCCTGCCGAGGTTTTTTCAAAGAAAACAATTGAACGTCTCTGCACGGAACGTGGAATCAAAGCGCATTAACCTCTTGCGCTGGAATGACGTGCCACGCACGTCGAGAATTTTTTGTTCCAAAGATTCCAATATTTTCTCGGTTTTAAATATATTTAAGTAAAACAAAATAGGCAAGACAAATAATAAATTTATTACTTCTCAATAATTTCTCCGGTGACATCGTATCGACGAGTTCAAAAAGAAAGCGACGAATTATCGCATACGGTTAATTTGGTCGCTCGTTATGGTCCGCAATCAGTTGCAAGCACAACTGGTTAAGGATACCTACAAGTAATATCGTTTTCTGACACTGTAGAAAATTTTATATCATTTAAAAGTTAATACTGCTTTAATCTGTAATATAATTTAACAATAAAC
>NW_025109414.1:0-5818 GCF_011392965.1 Frieseomelitta varia
TTTTATAACAAATAAAAAAAAGAAAAAAAAAAAAAAAAAGAAAAAATACAGATTACACGCGATGTACGCCGATCGATGAATCATATTCGAGAGATTAAGTTGGGATTCTTTTTCTCTTTTCTTCTTTTTTTGGTATTTTTATCCTCTTTAGGATAAAAGGATAAACGATTGTTGACGTCTTTATAAAACTTCGTTATGTTTCTGCAAATACCAAGTTTGTCATGAAACTTCTGAAAATTGTTTCAAGTGTCGTCACATTTTGAGGAATTATGAAAGATGAATTACAATAACTGAATGATGAATTACGAATTGTAATGATAATCATAATATTGTAATAACAATGATAAACAAGAGACATCGAATTTTACCGTTGTGCGTTAATTTATGTGATTTAAAGTAAACACGAGTGGACGACAGCGACAGCATTGAGAACAAATCGAGTTTAAAGAGTATTAAATATTGGATACTTGATTATTATTAGTTGATATTATTATATTAAGGATCTTCACTGTTCTTCAAAGTTGTTATTAATTTTGTTATTAATTCATTAATGGCTCTGAAAATACTTGAATTTGGCACAATTTCCCGCTGATAGCATCGACTGCTCGTCAAACTATCTTCAAAGTTCCAAGGAACCTAATTTTTTCGTCCGAAATTTCCTCGACGGCTCGTCAAATTTTCCAATCGACCGTTCTTCTAGGTTAACTCGATAATTTTAAAAACCAGCGTGCGCACGCACAATTCTCATCGAGCCGGTTTCCCTTCCATCGGTTTTCCCTAAATAAATTCAAAGTACAAACGACGAGGCTGGGGTAGAATGAAACGGTGTCGAATAAAAGCAACAGATTCCCCCATGAATAATTCAGCGTTCGTTTCGTGCGACGGTTGCGTCGGAATCTTCTTCTTCTTCGTCTTCGTCGTCCCTTCGTTCATCCCTTCGTGACAGTCTCGCAGACAGGGTGGATTTACTCGAGTCGATCGAGTCGTTTTCGTCGACATTTTTGTTTCCCGGCCCGTTGGATAACGTAAGAGCCTGTAACGTTCCACAGATTATGGTGCATGTGCGTATCGCGCGCCGGGTGGATCCTGGTTACGCAAACGTTGTCCTCCTTCCCCACCATTCAGAGAAATCTCGCGCGTTTTTCCGTCATGCAGACGCCTCCGAACGTCCAACTCTGTCCCAAATGATTCTTTCTATTTTTCTTCTTCTCAATATCTCGAGTCGAAGTGTAAGAACGGAAATTTGTCGATGTTTGTTGGAGTGATTCGCCAGTTTGTTGAAGTTCGTTGGTGTTTGTTGAAGCGATTCGCCAGTTTGTTAAAGTTTGTTGGAACGATTCGCCAGTTTTTTAATGTTTGTCGAAGTTTGTTGGAGCAATTCCCCAGTTTGTTGAAGTTTGTTGGAGTTTGTTGAAGCGATTCGTCAGTTTGTTGAAGTTTGTTGGAGCGATTCGCCAGTTTGTTAAAGTTTGTTGGAGTGATTCGCCAGTTTGACGCTGGAAATTCGAAGGAAGCAAAGTGCGAGGATTAGGAGAAAGGCGCGATTCATCGACGTTCTACGAGAAATAAAATTTCAATGGGAAAGTTTTCCTTTTCACGATTGTGTTTCACTTTTAGATTTCAAATTTTAGATTCTTTACTTTCAGATTATTCGTGGATTTTCAACGTCTCTAGTCGAAGTATAAGGACGAAAGTTTGTTGAAATTTGTTAATGTTTTTCGAAGTTTGTTGGAGCATTTCGCCAGTTTGTTGAAGTTTGTTGGAGTTTGTTGAAGCGATTCGCCAGTTTGTTGAAGTTTGTTGGAGTTTGCTGGAGCGATTCGCTAGTTTGTTAATGTTTGCCGAAGTTTGTTGGAGCGATTCGCCAATTTGTTAATGTTTGTCGAAGTTTGTCGAAGCGATTCGCCAGTTTGTTGAAATTTGTTGGAGTGATTCGCCAGTTTGACGCTGGAAATTCGAAGGAAGCAAAGTTCGAGGATTAGGAGAAAGGCGCGACTGTGTTTCACTTTTAGATTTCAAATTTTAGATTCTTTACTTTTAGATTATTCGTGGATTTTCAACGTCTCTAGCCGAAGTATAAGGACGAAAGTTTGTTGAAATTTGTTGGAATGATTCACCAGTTTGACGCTGGGGACTCGACTTGAAATTCGAAGAAAGCAAAGTGCGAGGATTAAAAAAAAAAGACGCACGTTCTTCGAGAAATATTTATGAAACAAAATTTTTGTGGAATGTTTCTTTTATTTTTTTTCCCCTTTCTGTCGACTTCGAACGCGTCTATTATTTAAAAATTTGCGTCGGAGAAAATAATGTGCGAGGATTAAAAAAAAGGACGCATTTTTTTGATTTTAATCGCACGTTTTTTTTTTTTCAAGAAATCATTGAAAGAGAATTTTCATCAAGAAATTGTACGAATTGTTGAGCACTCTGCTACTTCCAGCGTTAACTCGGCTATCCATGTTCGAAGGAAGTGGCTCATTATAGTTTACGATGGTCATTTTCTACAAGATTGCCTTCGATCATAATGATTATCGCGTGGCCGCAGTTGGGCTCGATTCTTTGATCTTCTATCGATATTTCACGTTATGGAGCTGTTAATTTGTTGTTCGATTCCTCTGGCAGATTTTATTGGTAATTTCGAACATTCGTATTCAAACTGTACTGTGCTCACACTGGCCAAATGACATTGATAAAATTATTTCTTCGAAAGTCGTTAGACAGTTGAAGGAATTTAACGTTTAATATCAAAAAAGTTGGCAAGCTGGAAATCAAAAAGGTCCACAAGGGGGCATCAGATAAATTATATGCATAACACAATTGTTAATGTAAAATTAAAACGAGCTGCGACTCGGTCATCAGTTTCAGTGGTCCAAGGTTAATGATAGAATTTATCGACAACTATATATAGTTCTATTTCTGAAAAGATTGTCGTCTGGGTGTTGATTTGAGAGAGAATCGTTGTTTCTCCACGCTGTCGCCTAATATAGACTCTGGAATTATTCAGATCCTTAGTGTCGTCGAGAAACAACGAGTCGAAAAGGACTCGCAGCCGAGTGTTTTTCGCGACCGAAGGAGAGACGTCCATTCACGAGCAATGGACGCCGCGCCGGTTATTTTTCTCCCATGGAAATTCACGATAATCCTGTCGGTGAAATAAACAGCAACGTCCATCATCCGGAGTGGCGGTACATGAAAACCGTATCTAATCGTTCGCCATTTCCATCAGCCGGGCGCTTGTCTTCCCACTGGCCTGTCCTTTCTCATTCTCCTTCGCAGTTCCGCGCCATTCTTTTATTCAAATCGCGTGGCCAGTTTCTGCCAGCTACACGAAAAAATTCACCGACCTCCCCGGCCCCTTTTTCCAATTTTAGAAATTTCTATCTTTCCGAAAGAAGATTCTTTCTCGAGCGTTGTTCCTTTCTTCGTTTTTTTCCCCAATCGACGACGCTGTTTCGTCGTACGATTATTTCCTTATGTGGACAGAGTTGAGAAGATTTTAAGGTTATGTAGGACTAAGTGAAAATTTCGAGACTGTCGGAATTTTAATTAGAGATTAATTGTCAGATTTTAATCAGGCATTTGAAACGTAAAAGATGAGGATTTTTCTGTTTTTAACGATACATTTTCATGTAAATGAGTTGGTATGGAGTGATTTTTAGGTTATGGAGGACTGAGTGAAAATTTCGAGACTATCAAAGTTAAACTTTCAACTAAAATTTAAAATTCAAATATGAAAAGAGAAAGACGTGGCGGTGGTAATAATTTCGATGCGGATTCTTGTATTTTTAACGATACATCTTAGGTTCTTTTTCGTGTAAAAGAGTTGGTATGAGAGATTTTAAGGTTATGTAGGACTAAGTGAAAATTTCGTGACTGTCGAAATTTTAATCAAAGATTAATTATCAGATTTTAATAAGACATTTGAAACGTGAAAGATGCGGATTTTTCTGTTTTTAACGATACATTTTCATGTAAATGAGTTGGTATGGAGTGATTTTTAGGTTATGGAGGACTGAGTGAAAATTTCGAGACTATCAAAGTTAAACTTTCAACTAAAATTTAAAATTCAAATATGAAAAGAGAAAGACGTGGCGGTGGTAATAATTTCGATGCGGATTCTTGTATTTTTAACGATACATCTTAGGTTCTTTTTCATGTAAAAGAATTGGTATGGGAGATTTTAAGGTTATGTAGGACTAAGTGAAAATTTCGTGACTGTCGGAATTTTAATAGAAATTTGAAACGTGAAAGACACGACGAAGGATAATTAGAACCATCATCGCTATTATTTTTATATATAATTCTACTTAGAATTATAATTAGAGGAATTTTCATATTTTATTTGTTTAATTAATTTACAAAAAAATTGTAAAAAATAGACTTGACTTTTACTATTTTATAATATATATATATATATTTATTATAACAATTATATTGTTATATTTTCATTATATTATAATAATTATATTATATTTTTATTCTATTATAATAATTTTATTATATTTTCATTATATTATAATAATTATATTATTTTACCCGACTCTTCTACGAATTACAAGTACCAAAAGTCGATCGCAAAGTTGCCCCGATTCGCAAAACGATTCTCACCTTCCAGTCTCGCCTTCTCGATTCTCGATCCTCGATCGATAAAGAAGCAGGCGTTACGTTGAAAGAAGAAAAGGAAAAAGAAAAACAAAAAAAAAAAAAAATCATCGCGATGCAGCTGGGAGAATAGAGAATGGGAAAAAACGATCGAAGGCGGAACGAATCGAAAGGAGACTGGAGTTGAACTGCGTGGATCGCGGGTTTAATCCGAAGATAGAGGAGGGGGAGAGAAGGGAGAACACTTGGCGGACGCGGCGTGGCGAGAGGAGGAGGTGGAAATCGATTATTCGCGTATCCTGCGATTCACCTGCGGTTGGAAGTCGGCTCTGTCGGGACAGAACCGCGGAAAGTTATCCTGAAACGTTGCATTATCCCCGTCAACGAGACGGAACGCGCGTCCTTGAGGCACGCGGCTCGCCAGATCCGTTGCAACGTGCGCGAATCTGTAAAAGATCGGCAAAGAAACGCGCGTATGTGTGTATCTTGTAATGGCGAGAAGGCGCGATCTATAGATCGGCAAGATCGTGCGTTCGATATTCTTGATCAAGGTGGAACTAATTGTCGCGATCGCGTTGACATTATGGTAACGAACGTATGTAGATATGTACGTTCGTTTGTTTCCTCGCGAAACGACTCGACTTCCGCCCCGTTGCTGGGAATTTTCCATTTTTTTTTTCTCTCCTCTTTTTTCTCCTCCCCTCTTCCGCCACGAGGCTTGCTCAAGGCTTCGAGACGCTCGGCTTCGTCCGTCTCTCTTCTGATTTTTGTCCTTTGAGACGACGCGATCTTCGTTCCAAGTCCTCGAGTCCAGAGTCCTCGATTGTCGGAGGTAGAAACTTCCTAGAGCGAGGTTAGACCGATTTGTCTTTCTTTTTTTTGCTTTTGTTTTTCGATGTAAGTTCAGATTTGCAACTCTGCAACTGAAATTTTTGGAGATTTCAATAGTTTTTGTGACACATTTTAAAAATACATTGTACAACGTTGATTGTTATGTTGATTTGATTAATTATCACGTTGACGTAATATTAATATACAATAAGTTCTTGCAAATTCAGATTTGCAACTCTGCAACTGAAATTTTTGGAGATTTCAATAGTTTTTGTGACACATTTTAAAAATACATTGTACAACGTTGATTGTTATGTTGATTTGATTAATTATCACGTTGACGTAATATTAATATACAATAAGTTCTTGCAAATTCAGATTTGCAACT
>NW_025109415.1:0-5834 GCF_011392965.1 Frieseomelitta varia
TTTTTTTTTTTTTTTTTTTTTTTTTTTTTTTTTTTTTTTTTTCGTTTTATCCTGTTTGCATACAACAAAAAAGTGCATACAACGAGGAAAAGATCGTAAGTAATCGAGATAACGGGCAACGAGAATTTTAGATTCGTAGCGTTTGGCACATTTCCAAAATTTGCCGCGATCCCTGGAAATTGTCGTTGTCCCAGTTCGACGAGACCTGTGCGTCGATGCTTCGTCGGAACGCTGTTTCCCGGGAATAAATTCGTTTTCGAGGAAACAACGGCCGGCCTGAGATCGACGCAGTAACCTTTATTTGTCGGCCGGCCTCGAAAGAGGATCTCGAGGCGGATCTGTCACGTTGATGCGTGACGGAACGACCAGTGCCGGGAATCGGTCGCGGTTTCAGACGTGACGAATGTACGTACAAGCGGAGACTGTTTTCACCGCTATGGAATGTCGAACGTGGATGAAAAAAAAAAAAAAAAGAAAGAAGAAGAAACTCTGTCTATTTTCGAACGTTCGATCATCATTCTTGGAAATATCTAATAACGGTATTAGATATCCGCTTGACTTGTTCGTCCAACTCCTTGTCAATTGATTCTTCTCGAGTCGAGCGGTCGTTTGATTTAACAGTAACTATTACTTCGCAAATCAATGATTTTTATAGCCTTTGTTTGCTGAATTTCATTCCATGCATGTTTATTATACAATTCAACACAAAAGATGCGAAATTTCTACAAACCGCCGTTTTTTTACCGTTCCTCTTGTTGCAATATTCAAATGGAACGTGGAAATGTAATTTCATTCACCGACAAACAGCTGAGTGAGTTTCAAAACGCGTATGAAATTAAAGAAAACATCGTGACATCCTCTCTCTGTCGTTCTACAATTTTAATTTTAATCCCGATACGTAACTGTTCTAAGCGTTCATCGTTTTCGAGTTTAAGTAAGCATTTCAGTCACGGTGGAGCATTAATATAGAGGGTGATGCAAGGGTGAAATCACTTTTAAATTCTAATGAAAAATTGTTTACTACGAAAGTTTTGCGGTTTAGGTTAGCGTATCAATTTTTTGTATGTGATGAGGGATTTCGAAATTTCCAAGGTCATCTTTATTTCTTTTAATTGGATCATATATTTTTTCCATCGCAAATCGGAAGAATATTAAATTTCTAATAAATAATAGTAATAAATTAATAATAAATAAATAATAAATAAATAATAAACAAATTAATAATAATAATAATAAATTTCTAATAAATAATAGTAATAAATTAATAATAAATAAATAATAAATTATAAATAATAGTAAAAACGTATTAAGCTACATTGGTCCTAAATCTAATACGTCAGCTGCTTAACATCTTGCGCTGGAGGTTAGGCACGTCGAGAATATTTGATCCAAAATTGCAATATTTCCTCAGTTTTAGATATATATATATAGGAAACCTAACCCAGGCAAAATAAATAATAAACTTATTACTTTTTATTATTAATTTTTATCCAGTGAATATACCGATGAATTCAAAAAGAAGACGAATCATTGTATACGGTTTCGGTCACTCGTTATGGTCCGTGAACCAGTCACCAGCGCAAGAGAGGTTAACATCAGAGAACGATCGACCGGATTCAAAAGAATCAAAGCTCGTATGTACAAGTCTAATTCGTTTTACGAAACTCCGTTCGTTAGAACACAACGACTTAGATACATCAAACATGATTGAAAGATTTATTCAAGAATCTTCTTTATTCAAGAAGCGAAGAAAATGAATAGAAATGACTGAAGAAGAAGAAGAAGAAGAAAAAAGTGGAAGAAGGAACTGGAAGTAGACATGGAAATTAATGGAGAGGGAAAAGAAGGTCGCGTCGCGGTGTGTCTCGGCTGATTTATCGAGATTTCACGTCGTGGAATCGCTGTGAATCGGAGGGAAAAGAACGGTGGCCGTTGGTCGGTCGGTTAATAATTTGTTCGCGGTTATTTTCGGAAACATCTAACCAACGTGTCCCGGCGTCGACTGTTCGAAACAGAGTGACTCCTCCGGCGCCATTGCTACTGTCACTTGTGACAGTGACAACCGGGGGAATCGAGCGTTCGTTCGACGCCTGCACGCCGAAACGAAAATAAATCCGCGGACCGGCTCTGCTCGACTCGACTCGACTCGACTCGACTCGACTCGAGTCGAGAGCCCCACAGATCCTTCCTCACCGTGGAATTTCGGAACACGTGTGCAAACACCGCGACGAAGCTCGTCATTGTTACAGCCGGCTAGGATTCCCGCGGCTCTATTCATCGACGATTTCGCGAACAACGCCGCCTTCATCCTGTTCTGCTCTTTCCCATCGGCGAACACCTAGAACGATTTCTCCCCGAATGGAAGAACACTT
The DNA here is from genome assembly GCF_011392965.1 of Frieseomelitta varia. Taxonomy (NCBI): domain Eukaryota; kingdom Metazoa; phylum Arthropoda; class Insecta; order Hymenoptera; family Apidae; genus Frieseomelitta; species Frieseomelitta varia. Next base: position 2,373 of record NW_025109415.1, read on the forward strand.
TCTGTGTGCGTGAACGCGAGCCGCGAATCCAACGAATCGGAAGAAGGAACGAGATTCGCGTACGAGCCTCTATGGAATAATTACTGTCTGTCGTTTCAACAGCCAAGCTTCGCTCGACACGGCTCGTTGCGCGTGCGGGCAGCACTGATAATTATTAATTGCAACAACGTTGGCAATTCGTCCGACGCTGTTAATTATCGAACTGCGCGTTATCGTAAAACTGAACGAGTTGGAGCTAACTCGCGCAAATTGAGTTTTGTAAATAGATCATCCGATTCAGTTTGACCTGAAACCGAACCTGTTCCTCAACCGATGATACTTTTTAGAACCTCGTAAATTTAATTAATTTGACATCGATGAGGGGAAGAAAGACTCTTTTGGCAACTGACTTTGGCGACTTTTTTGTTACTTGGTAATGAAAAAAAAAAAAATCGAAAATTTCCATTCTGAAGATATTAATTCTATATTAATTCTGGAGATATTATTTCTATATTGTTCAGAATGAAATAAGCGTAAATTCAGAATAAAATTAGATTCTTAACGCGATTCTTAAAAATTAAATTCTTCTTAAGAAACTCAATAAACGGTCGTCACAATTTCATCAGTATTTTTTATAAAATATAACAAAATAAAAATATAATAAATATAAAATATAATATAATAAATAATATAATAATATAAAATATAATAAATATAATAATACAATATAATAATACAATAAAATAAAATTTCGTAATAAAATGTCAAAGCAACATTAGCGACATTCCACGATATTCTACGAGATGACAATGCAACACGTTTTCTAACATTTATGCGTAAAGTGACGACCAATTGAAACGAATGAATTTCCACGCGCTGGAAAACTCCGAAAAAAAAAAAAAAACGAAAACGAGAGATAGTCTCATCTGCGCGATCGATGCAGATCCCGTTAAATTAGAAGAGCGGGGAGACTGCTCCAGCTTTCTTGGCCGGAAATAGACAGGACATATCGGCGGCAAAAAAGAAAAAAACCCGGGGAGAAAAGAACGAGAAGAGAATGCCGCGTTACCAAATGGAGAACTCTCGGAAGAGGGTTCTGTCACGTGGCGCAAAGAAAAAAAAAAAAAAGAAAAAAGGACCAACTGTTTCTTTGAAGATGAATTGTTCGGGGACACTTGTCGAGTGGAATGTCTTCTCCCGTGAGATTAAACCTCGCCTTGCTTCTCGCTTCTTCTGTCCCGTCACCGCCTCGTCCGAAATAAAAGAGACGAGGGCAGAGGGAGGGAGAGAGAGAGAGAGAGAGAGACTAGTCCCGGCTGTGATAATGGTCCAGCGCATCTCGCCGATAAATCTCATTGTATTAAGGCTGCTCCTCCTGCCGGACAGAACTTTCCTCGACCTTTTTTGCCACATCTTCCCTTGCACCCTCGTACACGGTACGTGCCTCAAGCTGCAGCTCCGATCGACTTGAGTTATTACACATATGCGACCAGCTCCGTTCAGCTTTATCAGACGATCCGATTCGTCGAGATTTTACGTCGTTTCCCTTGTCGCGCGTAACTGGGATTTATCGTGCCTATGGATTTCATCCTGCAACGACGAACGACAGACTTTCCTTTCTCATGGCGATTTATCGCCGCATCGAGGGATCAGCGAGTCGCGTAGCAGCACGTGGTCCGAAATTCCAATAGTTGTGGTATTATGCTCGCGCTGGAGTATTGATTAAAATCAGAAAATGAACAATTATTATTGATGGAATTAACACACTTATAATTTTGAAGAGGTTTACACTCTTTGTTGTTTGCAATCGCGGTTGTGTGCAAGGATACTGAGGATACTTTTGAGGAAAGGAATAGAACAGAATGCTACTTGCTTCTTCCAAGCATGTCCTTATATGTTTTTGGTTATCATCCGAGTGGAAGTGGAAGAAGCATGGATGACCAACTACTGGATCTTATGACTAATTATTCACAGTCCACTTTTATGTGAATTCACAGTCCACTTTTATGTGAATGAAACAAGAAGAGTTTATATTGTAAGAAAGTGTTTTATATATGAGTCTGTGTAAGACTAGAAATTGAAATATTTTTGAAACGATTAATTATGTGTTGAAAAAGTGTTTTGGACAAAAATTGAATAGTTTTCAAGAGGAATATTAATTGACTGTAATTGTTATTTCTTAATGTTGGTACGTAGAAGTCGTTTTTTAAAGCGACATTACATTTTAATGCGTTATACGATTCTTTAAAAAGTATTAAACCATTTGTACCATTCAGTTTTCAATAATTTGAAGTATTGCTCGCAAAGTATCGAATTTTATTCGAATAAAATAAGTTTTTTTACTTTACTATTACGTAATACTCGCAAAATGTGCTCAGAACGATGACCATCGACATCTAAACACCCTTGTAATATAATTTCTTAAGGAATGTTTCGAATTGCTTAACGTTCGGTATGGGTATAGTAATATTTACGTATATATCAACGTAGACTTCATTTTTCAGAGTTGGTCACACACAAAAAAAAAAATCTGAGAAACAAAAAACCATCTGATACCTAAGGTCACGAATTTAACTTTGAATTCTTAATAACTCAAGCATCACACCGCAACATTTTAGTTGAAATATCTGAACTAATGGGTTTTTAAACTCTTTAATATTTTTTTTTTTTTTTATAAAGAATGACCTCGAATAACATACTGAAAAAAACATACGATTTCGCTTAAAAAAAAAAGAAACTTCTATGCATCAACATTACATCGATTGAAACGCTTTTCGAAATCATTCAACCTTTCTTTTCGATACGATCAATCGTTTCGAAAATATTTCAATTTCTAGTTGCTTCCAGATTGTGATTCTAGCCGAGGTGCAACGAGGAATCCCGTCTCATGATCGGACAGAGACGAGGAATATCTTTTCCCAGTGCGAGGACCCTTTGTTTCCTCTTGGTTAAAGTTTCAGTATGTGGAGAGCGTCCCAAGGGTTCTGTAAAGGTAGAAACTTTACCCCTTCTCCACCCTAAACAACTGATACACCGAGAGGGAAATCAATCCCTTTTAAACTTTTCCTTCGACGAACGATTGACCACGTGAAAAATCGTTGCGAGTCACGAGTGAGTATATAAATATATTAAATATCCCCATGTAAATACATTAAATGAAGAAAATAAATATATAGATATATTTTATATACAATTTAAATATATAAATACAGGGTGTTTCGTAACTTGTGGGAGCTAATTATACGCCTAAAAATAATGGAAAAAAAAGTCATATAAATATATGTCTTATTTGTCTTCGTTTATGAGATATAATGAATTTTCTGTTTTAATTACTTTTACAAAAGATGCTCGAAACGACCATCTTGCATTTGAAGACAAGCCTGCACGCGTCTTGTCATTCGTCTGGTTACTCTCTCTATCATTCCTGGTGTTTCTCGAATTTGTCGGAAGCCTTGCTCTATTCTATTTCGTAGTATTTCAGCA